>NC_056751.1:636106292-636216292 GCF_019279795.1 Protopterus annectens
ATCAATGGACCAAGACAATATCCCAGGATGTCTTCTAAATAGCATGAAACATGATCTATCAGGACCTCTGGAACTGCTATTCAAATGTAGCCTCCAAACAGGCTTTGTGCCTAATGAATAGAGAACAGCAACAGTCATCCCTCTGCACAAAGGTGGGCTATCTACAGACCCTGGAAACTACAGATGCATACGTTTCACTAGTCTTGTTTGAAAAACCATGGAAAGAATTATCATGGAAATGATCAATAATGACATAAGAATCCCCCAGACACTGGACTCAACACAGTTTGGTTTCATCGAGGGCTGGTCATGCCTATCCAACCTTGTGGACTTCTTTGAGAAGGTCACCAAAGCAATGGATGAAATCAAAATGGTTCACACTGCCTAAGTTGACCTGGCTAAGGCATTTGACACAATCACTCACTCAGGCATTGTTGATAAACTTAAGAGGTTAGGTACAAACCCGTATGTCACCCAGTGGATAGCAAGCTGGCTCACAGATAGGACCCAGGAAGTTAGAATTCAGGAGTCCACCTCTATAAAGTGGCCAGTTACAAGTGGAGTCCCTCAGGGATTGGTCCTGGGACAACTCCTTTTTATTTACTTCTCTGAAGTCCAAGCCCATGTCAGTGGCCTCTAACTGACTAAATTTGCCAAAGACTGCAAATTAGGAGCTGTTAATTAATCTCCCACTGACACAAATGTCGTTCAGGAAGGGTTGACACAAACAAACAACTGGTGCCAGAGTCATGGACTAAAACTGAATGCCAAGAAGTGCATAATAGTATCCTTCATGAAATAATCCACCCCTGGTAACTATCATATTGACAACACACCCCTAAGAGTTGATCCAGTAGTCAGGGACTTGGGGACACACATAGGCATTAATTTAGCCTTTTACCATAACATGTGTATAGTAGTGAGGAAATCATTCTTTGTTGTGCAACTTATAAACAAACATATGGCATCTAGGTCCAAGGACGTCATTGTTCTACTGTATTCAGCATTCATCAGACCTATCAATGATTATAGTACTGCTTTTAGTATGTAGCTAACCAGACATATCCAACATATAGAGCATCCACTGAAGTTCCTCACTAAAAGAATACAGGGAGTAAGTAACATGCCCTATGCAGACTGCCTCAAAGCTCTGTCCCTGTATTCAGTCTCATACAGGCTGTAGAGGGGAGATCTATACCTGGCATACAAGGCATTGTGAGGCCCCACTCTGATGGACCTCCTGCATATCCAAAAAACAAACATTACCAGAACTACCCTTTATAAAGACTTAAAGCTTGCCTGTGATATAATTAGGACCTGCTGGAGAGACAGGTATGTACTCCAGACACTACCCCATCTTTGGAACAGGCTCCCCATCCATGTGAAGCAGAGTTCATCCCTAACCCAATTCAAGTGCAACTTGGATAATTGGATGTGGGACAGGAAATGTATCCATGGTTTGGCACCTATGTCTCTAATGGACACAGACAACCTGTAAGTGGTAAATCTGCCAGGTCCCTGCTTGTAAATGTTTCACTTCCCAAGCCCCTGCTTATACTTATCGAGGGTACCAGAACTTATGAGAGATTTGGAATGCATGGCTTGGCTAAAAAAGGCCCTTGTGGTCTTTAGTGTAGTAAACACTTATGAACCTATGAACAAAACCCTTGTTTTAGTATTAATGTAATACAATAATATAATATAATAGTAAGTTATCAAAACAAGGATGCTCATCTATCATAGAATAAATAAACAATTTTTTAAACTAAGTACATATGTTATTTCTAAAGAAGTGAAGGTTGTTGCAAGACTCACTGTGGGGATGACTTGTTTCTACTATCCAGTTTAGAAATTCTTATTTTAATACAGTGATAATATAACATGGTACACACCCATTCTACAGAGAGAGCATAACTACTAAACACATGAAAGAAGAACTGTATCAATAGTGTGCTATAAATAGTTAGATGTATGGATACATAACAAAGATAAATTTACATAAAATGTTATACCCTGGCACAGGCATTGTACACCATACTGATACCTGGAAATTTAAAGTTAATCTTGTGGCCATATCCTGAATCCTTGATTCTTCTAATGGCATGCTGATTCTTATTTACTTTATTGCTGGTAGCATAAAAATAAATGCAGTCATTTGGAAACCAATCTAAATTTGCATAAACCTGATGTAATTGATGTAACAAATTTCTGGCAGAACCAGATGACTTTACTTCCTAAACTACCAGCATTTACTACAATGCAAACTGGTGTGAAAGACCAGACTGAAGACCTGTGGATGAACATTCTACTTTTTCTAATTAGGAACCTCACTTGCTCTGTAGATGTAAAGTCCTTCTCTCTTGAGGAATATGAACTTCACAATGTAGTTTGTGAAACTTTTATAAAGTAACATGAAATAGTTGTTGGGCTTGAGTTACCTTAGAAATCTTACAAGCATGTAAAACTTGGACCTTAACTTTCTTAAACAATTAAGCAACACTAGCAGATCATCCTAACTTTGCTGTCTTTGGAGACTTCATCTCTCAATCAGAAAAAGTCAGCAACTGCAAATATTGATGAACCATTAAAGCCAACTCCAAACCTACCAGATTTGACCCCATTTTTATAGGTGAAAACTCATGAATTAGTTCCTGAAAAAAATAGTCTCATAGATTGCCTCAATCATCAACCCAGCTTTCAAAATTCAAAGATCACTTTGAGACCACTGTGAGATCATTACTGCAAAAGAGAAACAAATATAGAATCTGTAGTAATATGTTTATCATTAACCATAATTAACAGCAATCCATGCTGATAAAACTAGAAAATACTGACAGGACACATGTTTCTAGGTTTCTGGGCCACCAAAATTTAATTTGAATATTTCTTCAATATTCTGCTTCCGCTATAAAAAAAAGTTTTATCCTAAAGTAACCAATAAAGTAAAGAAAAACAAAATATATCACATGGCTGACTGCTGAATTAAAAACACCTATCAGAAATTAAATCTAGCCTTGCAAACTTACAAAATCATCAAAATCTGGTCTGATTACTTTAGCCTTAAGAAGCAGTGAAAATAGCTTATAAACAAAAAAAAAAGGTCTGCTTTTTTTGAAATGAACACAATCTGGGTGGATATGAAAAGATATTTTGGAGGGAAATTAACCAATGTCTTTGGGGAAAAAAGCCTAAGACAGAATCTCCTTCAGCCATCATGGTTGATGGGTTTCAAATACTAATTCAGTAGAAATCTATGCCACTTCTTCTCAGACAAATTGAGATTAAAACATCATATCTACTTCTATATACCTCGTCACACAACTCCTTTTGGCTACCATGTTTTACACTCTGACTCAAGTGTACTCAAACAGACTAATAACTGAATTAAAGCTGTTCCATTTTTTGGCATGTTCTCAGATTTATACTCTTAAGTTCACCTTCTTATCCAGTACATGCCATCTATTATTCCCCACTCTGGAACATTTACACATAATAAAATCAAATCATGTACGTACATTTCTGTCATGACCCATTTCTACAAATTCTTGAAAAGTGATAGCAATGTAGTTGAAAATCACATGGTTTGCTACATCAGGATCAGCTTCTTTTTAAGAAAGGACAAAGTACCACCACTGCACTTGTGACATTAAGCAAATGGATAATGGACTGCTGACTTGAGTCATTTTAACAGACCTTCCAAATGTTGCTTTATAGGTCTGCTAGAGAAGAAGAGATGAGATTCCATGGACTTAGCTGACTACCTAACTGCTTCCTCTGTGGCTACATCATCTCTGTTTATTTCTGGACAGCTAAAGGAAGTATCATTTTATTCAAAATGCAAGTCACACATGTAATAGTCATATACTCTGCATGATTTTATAATATCATATCAAACAATTACAAACATATACAGTAAGCAAAATTAATCTCAGTACTTTTTAAAAAATACTAGGGTTGAATTTATAGGCAGTATGGGAAATATGTCATGATATAAAAGTATTCCCTTATAAGTATATCATTTTGTACTTTCATGTTTAATAAAATAATATATATCCTATGGGTTTAGCAATGAATAGCATTTTTTTCTTGTAGGATATCACTGATATTCATAAAATAAAATTGTAGGAAGGTAAGTAGGACAAGCTTCGCAAATAAATATGCTTCACATATATTTACATTGATTATGACAAAAACAGCAGCAATGGGTTCAGGTACAAAAGCCGACTCACAGTTTATCCAGGAATTTATTCAATAAAACACACGAAAGGTATAGTCACATAAAAATCCAAAAGGTATAAATAGTATTCCAAGTGCTTTCATCTCTGGTGAATCAGAGACTTTTTCAAGCTTGTGTTTTATTGAATAAATTCCTGGATAAACTGTGAGTCGGCTTTTGTACCTGAACCCACTGCTTCTGTTTTTGTCATTTGGAGTTTGTGTTGCCTACTACTTTATTTACACTGATTATTCAAGCTAAGCTCATTTGCTAATCCATATAATCTGCAGTTATGAGTGTATTATTTGCTAATCCATATAATCTGCAGTTATGAGTGTAACATGCTTAGGCAGACATAAATCATGGAGCAAGATGGCATGAAGGAACTAGTTTGTTTTAACTTTTTCTGCACAGACTGAGTATATAAGTATATTTTACTCTATCTGTGATGTGCTTAGCTCAATGTATACTGTTACTGTGCTTTTAAAACTGTATCTAGGGAATTCTGTTGTTCTGCCTTAAAATAAAACAAAATGCCAATGCCGGGACACTAATGGGATGTCAGAAGCTTCCACCGATTGTTCACTTAACTTTCACAGTTTGGGCTATTCCTACCTCTACCTTGTTGTAGCTAAAATGATTCATGTAAGAAATACCAAAAACCGTAAGAACCGTGATAATGAAAAACAGCCTGGACACTTATAAACTATTTATATAACCAACATGACTCTTATTATCATCAATTTCATCTTTCTTGATTTACTTATCTAAGTTTAATCTGAATTAAAGGATATGCTTCTTTTTGGATCAATAGTTAACATTATTTTAGTTGTGCAAATGTACTGACAGATTTTTGATAAGTGTACAACACTTAACAGTGTATGCTGACAGCAATGGTATAATAATCTTCAAAACACATATTTGTTGACACCAAAACCTTCTCATTATTTAAACCATTTCTTGGAGATGGAAAACAAAATACTCATCTCTATTTGCTAACCTCATATGTAAGAATGTTGCCTTTTTTAACTTCTGTAGTTAAATCAACCCCCTTGGCAATCAGCAATCAGATACAGTACCCTAAAATGAAACACAGATGCCATTATATACAACTGTCAATAAAAAAATCTGACATCAACCATATAAAAGATGTACTACATTAGTGACAGAAGTAAAAAAACACTTGCAGAGGCCTGTCTCGCTAGCCCAGTTTTCCTAACTCCAATCCTGTAAGACCCCATTTCAGACACTAGTTGATGACACACTGCTGGATTCTGTACCTCTCTCTCTGAGTTACAAGGCAAAGTTTTAAATTTTTATCTATGGCATTTACATCCTACTGTGCCTTTTTCCCCAGTTTCATCTGTGACCAGTCAATATTAGACTATTTTTGCATGGCAATAGCTATCCACTTCCAAACTAAACTGCGCTACACCAGAATTAGTAACACCAGAAATAATTAACTTGTGCTAGTTTAGTTCCCCCCTTGAACTGTACTGCCATTTATTTAACTGCAGTTCATTTATTCTCTTGGTACTCTCACCATATCACTTACCTACAGTTTGAGTCAATTGATTGTTTGTTTTTGTTTGAATTGCCCATCCTCCGGAATCTAGCTGAAAGACCTGTCAATCACTCCCACAGGACTCCTCCTGCAATTAGTCCCTACCCTCCTCCCCCACTAGGAATGCATAGGACAGAAGTTATATAAGGGCTTGTATTCTCTGTTACCTGATTGTTTTCCAGCCCATAACCCCTCCTAAGAGCAACTAACAGATCTCTGCCCGCTTTGCTCCCAACCCTGCCCCCAATTTCCACTCGCCCCCAGTGGTCCTACCTTTATTAGAAGTGCAAACCCCTCCCATCATTTTTACCACCAACCACAACACTACTCCCAACTCTATTTCCACCATCTTCCCACTACTACCTCTCTTCTTCTGCTAACATGAATAAGCATACCATACTTATACTCTTTGCATACACTCTGCTTGCATATCTTACATCTTACCAAAACTCCATTATACCCCCAATCAACCACTTCCACTGTACAACTATTCACACCATCTCTCATGACTCACCCTCACTCTGCTCCTCTCCCACCAACTCAAGAACCATCCCTATGCATCCCCCACATATTCTATCAACTAAAATACTCAAACTAAATGCATCCCTACAAGTTAACAAAATAATGCTCCCACCACATCTATTACCAACTGCACCCTATCATAATGTTTCCCTAAAATGCAAACGTTTTCACAAACTGATAAAACTAATAACCTCATGCATATTAAAACTTGCCCTCAGTGGAGACATCCACCCCAACCCTGGCCCCTCCATCTCCAACCCCACTTCTAATAATCAGACTAACAACTACAAATTCTCCCAAATCCCAGCCAGTAGAAAACCAAATGACCTCCTTCTGGTAAGCCTAAATATCAGAAGTATAACCAACAAAGTTCACGAACTCCATGTCACCATAGACTTGTACTCCCTAGATATAATCATCCTGACAAAAACCTGGCTAAAACATCACATTACCAGTGAGCAAATTCTCCCTAATGGCTACAAAATACTAGGATAAGACCAACTAAACAAGAAAGAAGGTGGTATAGCTATAATATTTAAACAGCATCTAAACATCCAGATCCTAAACTCATCAGCTCCCCAAATTGCCAATGAAGAAATAGTATATACCAACCTGAAAATAAACCAAAATAAAACCATCAACATAATAGGATGCTACTTCTCACCTTGCCGAAATATCCCTCCACTAGAAAACCTCCTCAGCTGGACTACCCACCATCTTCCCCAAGAGACCATAATTTTAGATTACTTCAATATTGATTGGCAATCCTGTTGCGGCAACCATCCAACTCATCATCTAAACCTTCATGGCTTCACCCAACTAGTCCAGTCACCAACCAGGATAAATAAAAACTCCAACAAGCACACTAGCCTGGATTGGATACTAGTCAGCAAGATAGCCTCAGTGATAATTCCCCAACATTCCTACTCAAAAAACATCTATACCAAGTTAAACCTGTCATCTACCATCAAATACATAAAACACTACACTTTAACCCAATCACATTAATCTCATCCCTCAAAGAATGTAACTGGCACCCTCTAAATTACCTCAGCCTAGATGATGCAGTCCAATTTTTCAATACTACCTTCCTAAGCATCCTAAATAACCACCACGCCCCCATGAGACTTACCAGAACCAAAGCCCAACCCTCCCCATGGCTACAGAAAACCACTAGGTCAGAAATGAAAAACAGAGATAAAGCCTGGGAACACTGGTGCAAAACCAAAACCCCCTCAGTTAGACAGAAATTCCTAGAACTATGCAATAGAGTCAAAAAGCTAATAAAGCAGGACAAATTCCAGTACTACCAGTCTGGCTTCAGCTCCTCCTAACACAACCCCAAACAATTCTGGACCTCCATAAACTCCATCCTCCACCCAGGTAAAATCAATACCCCTCCACCTAACATTCCTCACTCCTCAGAAAATATTGCTACCTCATTCAACACACACTTCACACAAACTGTACTATCACTAGCTAGACAACATAACCCCCCTCCCCTACCCCCCACACCTTCACCCAGTAATCTCCCCACACTCTTCTCATTTTCTCCCATTCCTTCCTCCAACATAAGAAAACTCTTAACTAAACTTAAACCCACAAAATTAGCAGTAGACAACCTCCCAAGTGAATTCCTACAAATTGCAGCTGATGCCCTAGCCTACCCAGTATCAATCTTGATTAACCGATCTCTGTCAGAATGCTACGTCCCTACACTATGGAAAATATCACATATAATTCCCCTCCACAAAGGCAGCCCCTCCACAAAACTAACCAACTACTGCCCCATAGCGATTCTATCTCCACTCTCCAAAATACTAGAGAGATGCATTCACTCTCAAATCTCAGACTTCCTCCTTACTAACAACCTCCTTTCTAATACTCAACATGGTTTCCGACCAAACCATAGCACCACCACTGCCTTACTCTCTTTTACTAACAGTATCCTTCACCATAAAAACAGTGGCCATCTCTCCTCTGCTACTTTCCTAGACCTATCTAAAGCATTTGACATGGTCCCACACAAATAACTCCTCTCTGTTCTCAATAACCTATATTTCTCTCAGTCAGTCACCAACTGGTTTCAGAGTTACCTGTCTGACCGCCAGCAATCCGTTGTATGGCATAGCGACATATCTCCTCAACTACCTGTCTCTATTGGTGTTCCCCAATGATCCATCCTTGGACCCCTACTCTTCTCTATTTTCACCAATAATCTAGCCTCTGCCACCAAACATGGCACACCCATACAATATGCAGATGACACAACCATCATCTGCTCAGGCCAGTCCCCACCCGAACTGCAAAAGGTCACACAGGATGCGTTTTCCTCTGTTGAAACTTGGCTATCCGATGCCCAGTTAATACTCAACCCAAACAAAACTAAACTCCTCATCTTCCAACCCACCAAACTTACTCAAAACAACTGTCACTTTAACATCACAGCAAAAGACAACACGATTATCCACCCAACAGATCACACCAAATTACTAGGAGTTGAAATAGACAACAATCTCAAATTTGACATTTACTTATCCATGACCATAAAAAAGTCCACAAAAAACTAGGAGCCTTATACAGAAATAAGCAACTCCTCACCAAAGCAGATAGGATTTCAGTTGCAAATTTGCACCTTATCTCCATCCTACTTTATGCCTCTCCAATATATACTAACCTAAGGCAATGCGATCTAAATAAACTTGAGACCTTCTATAAAACAATCACCAAATTCACCACCGGGGCATCTTACCACAATCACCACTGTCTCTCACTTAATCAACTAGGTTGGCTAGAACTCCCTCACCTCCTTGAATGCTATTAGCTTGCACTTACCCACAAACAGGTAAACCATCCTCTAAAGGTCCCATCCCTCTAGAATCTACTCCAACCCGATCTTACCACCAGACCACTGAGATCCAGCAACAAAAATCAATTACAGGTTAGTAGAGCAAATAACGCTGCTGGAGAAGCACTATTCTATAGCACTATAGCCAAATTATGGAACCCCCCCCCCACAATAACCTCTGTATCATCATGCACCTACTTTAAAGCTTTACTTAAAGGGCACCTAAAAACATACTGGCTATGCCCTTGTAACTCCCCCCTCTAACTTCTCCCACTCCATCTACCCTCTACCTCTCTTCCACCCCACAAATTACCTTTGATTACAGCAAGCTCTGATAACTTCCATGCCTATCTACTTATTATATGGCAGTAACTTCTTATTGTAACAATTGTTACTATCTGCTATGACTTTGTGGATGGAACAGATGCTAGTTATCTACTGAATGTACTATGTTCTTCATCTGTAGCTATGTTTGTAATATTTTAATTGCTAGGATTCTTCATCTGTAACTATGTCTGTAATATTTTAATTGTGGAGCTTTTCTCCCCAGGCCTCTGCTGAAAATGGACCTGCATCCAGTCGGACTTTCCTGGTCAACAAATGTAAATAAATAAATAAATAAATTATTATAATTGCAATCACCAGTAATAAACAATAAATTAATAGAGAGAGAGATAGAAATCAATCAATCAATAAATAAACAAATAAATGACTTATAAGTGAATAAATAACTCCATGTTTCCCCACTCTAACTCCAAATGAGAGATTAATTAAATCATTAACGGAATGCACAAAAAATTAGCAAATCTCCATTTCCTGACTTTGCATTGAAAGAGCTAAGCAACAATCTTAGCACCTTTTTTCATCAGTAGAGAAGTCAGCTTCATTGTCTTTAAGGGCACCATGGCAATCATGTTACCTCACAGACCTGTGCTCTTATGCAACATTTTACTTTTTGTGTTTCAGAAAATGTAATCCAAAAATTAAAAAAAATAATAGCAAGTCACCATCAACAGCTGGGCTGCTATTTAAATTAATCCATTTTATGAAACAGGACACAGGCTCAGAACATCAGCAGCTGGGTGGTACCTCATTTCATCCAGTTTATGGGACAGGACACAGGCTCAGGCCATCAGCTGCTGGGTGATACCTAATTTCATCTAGTCCATGGAGCAGGACACAGGTTCAGACCATTAGAAGCTGGAAGGTATCTAATTTCATCCAGTTTATGGAGCAGGACACAGGCTCATAACATCAGTAACTGGGTGGTACCTCATTTCCTCCAGTTTATGGAACAGGACACCGTCTCAGACCAGTTTCATCAGTTTACTGAACTGGATGCTGATAGATTCAGGCTGTTTTGACTACCAGAAGCCTTAATCATTGCAATATTCCTGCTGTATGGAAAGGTACCATAATTATCCCCATTCATGAAAGTGAAAACACATCACATAAAAGTGAAATTAACAGTTTAGTACATTTTTCACAGTGTCTATGTCACAACATATTAGATTACAAGGAAGCTGTTTAGCATTGACAACACAATGCACTAAAAGGTTGATTTTTCGGTAGCCCACTACTTTCTTCAACAGTTATTCTCTTCTAGCAGATACCCATAATGGTGACTTGTAATGACACACATGACAGATATGGTACCATTCAATGAGTTTTAATACAGCAATGGAACAGCTAATTGAAAACTGAAAAAAGGCTATAGATTCAAAGCCTGATGGTGGGCAAAGATAACTTACTCCTAGGTCACACAGTTTTGGGGTCTGGATACTAATTTTCACTGAAATGATCTGTTGTGGAATGGCCCACATAAGCTTAATGAACATTTCCAGTGGTATGCACACTCAGCTTGAAAAAAAGAATCATATTTCTAAAGCCTGCTGTAGACCTTGAGTTTATACCACCCTTCCCTCAACACTTTCTGTGGAAGCCAGGGCATATATGTCCACTCTTGCATGCTTCACTGAATAACTCAAATGCTCATACTATCGTGGCACTTCAGGGTTCCTTTGTTTTATACACATGCACAGAAACACACACACACACACACACACACACACACACACACACACACACACACACACACACACACACCTGAGAGATAAAATGCGGGCAACACAAAGACAAAGGATTATGTAGCTGCAACCCAACAGAACTCTAGCTATCCTACACCAGAAACTACAAACTGCATTTAACCCTCAACAACAGTTGTTTACAGAAAGTAAGCTAGCTGTTTAATTCTGCATAAATTTTAGTTTTACTATTGTTATATCAAAGTAGAATCAGCATGCTTAATATCACTGGCAACAATGGCATTCCACTGAAATCATTGACTACAACAAATATCTGGGATTATATGTGCAGTAAGAATTGAGTTATGAAATGCAAATACATATGATAAAAAAAGACACATATAAATCATCAAAACTAAAGCTGACATGCAGTGAGGCAGGCTGTAAAAGATCAATCATTTATAGCAGAAACAAAACTTAAAATAGCTACATCTCTTCTTTACTCCACTCCAATGAAGTTACTATATTACATTAATTTCATCCAGTGGTATATGCGTATATCAGGGCTAACTACAACAGAGCATACACACGCATATACATACTTTTTTCCTCACAGCAGCTCCTGTGTTGAATCACTGCTCCTAAATTCCAACTAACATTGGGCAAGAATATCTTAAGCAAGAAATGTAATAATCTGAAATGTATCAGAAACATTCCATGCTATCTAGCAGTTAGGTCCCCTGAATGTATCCAGATTCTGGGAATCACATTCTCTGCGTTAAGTGAATGACTGGGTCTTTATTTCCATCTCTACAAAACAGAACCTGTTCACCATTCCTTTCATTTATTGTTGGGTATGATAATATCAGTTTAAATTCTATTTCACTGGAAGCTAAAACGTTCCTTCTAGAAGTCTTCCAGAGTCATATGCTCCAACATCTGCATGAGGCATACTACTTGTATTTTGTTGTGTTGCATTGGAATAGCAATCTTAGCAATTATGATGCTTCTGCTGCACTTTCATTTTGTCAGTTTAAACCAAAAATGACTCTGCATGATAGAAAAACAAAAGCAAGCTTTTCCAAGGATTTAATAAATACAAAATGTTAAGTGCTTTCTTCTTTAAATACATATAAGACATCATCCGAACACCAATACACCTAAAGAAGTCACATTTATACAATTTCCACTCTCATCACAATATACTTAAACCAATCAAAACGGTCCAATTGCTAAAAATTCAAAAATCATTTAAAAATTATCCAATTGCACAGCAAACTTAAACAGATGATGAACTTTAAAGAAATGTTATCATTCAGACCAAGGCTGAATCCAGAATCTAAAGAAAGTTACAGATAAAGCTCTCTATACACAATTTTATTTCCCAAGATCCACCCCTAACATTAGATTGTATCTTTTCCAACACACACACACACACAAAAATAAATGAACTAGACTTTGCAGTAGTAATCACTTTGTGTTATAAAACTGTAACAAACAAGACATGGTTTACATATTGGTCCATACTGTTTAGTAGTATCTTTGTGGGATAAAATGTTTAATGCAGTACACACTCTAATTATTTTAAATAAGCTAATGCTCAAATATTTTTATTAAATTTGATCTATTTACATACCTGTGCAAGTAACTGCTTGCTGTCCATCTCTACAGGAACAGAGGTTCGGACCAATGCAGAAACCATTTCCACAACTATATGAGCATACAGCTAAAAAGGGAAATTAACATACAGTTTAGTACATTTTTAACAGTGTTTAGAACTACCGCTCTCCTCTGTTTTACTAATCAGGTTAAGCATCACAGAAATAATAGCACCTTTGTATCTGCTATCTTCTTAGACCTCTCCAAAGCATTCAACATGGTCTCACACCCTAAACTATTAGATGCTCTACCCTCCCTATCCTTTGTCTCCTCTACTATCTCCTGATTCAAAAGTTATCTATCTGACAGACAGCAATCTGTCCAATGGCAACATGAATTATCTCCTCTACTTCCCACCATTTTAAGTATTCCTCAAGGTTCAATACTGGGCCCATTTCTTTTCTCTATCTTCACAAATAACCTACATACCGCCACCAAACATTCCACACTTTACAGTATGCAGATGACTCGACACTTATCTGGTCAGCCCCATCTCTTACTACCCTAAAACAGCTGGCCCAAGAATCCTTTTCCACTGTTGACAGTTGGATCACTGACGTCCAACTAATTCTAAACCCCCAAAAAACTAAATTACTCTTGATTGCCCCTAATAAATCTAAATCTACTCCCCTAACTTTCTGTATCACATCCATAAATGGCACTGTCATCTCTCCTTCAGCCCATACTAAACTCCTAGGGGTCGAAATAGACAAACAATATTTTCTTTGATGTTCACATAGCTCAAACCATCCAAAAGGTTCACAAAAAATGGGTACTCTTTATAGACACAAGAATTTTCTCACAGATAAAGCAAGAATCACTTTAGCCCAAACTCACCTTCTGTCCCCACTTACGTATGCAGCACCAATCTTAACCCATATTAGAAAAACTGATCTTGACAAAATTGAGTCATGTTATAACAAAATTTCCAAATTTGCTAACAATTCTTCCTTCAGAACCCATCACTGCCAGGTATTAAGAGATATTCAATGGCTTGAATTTCTCAATTACTCATCTACCAACAGCTAATCTGTGCCTTTAACATCCTGAACTACCTTGACAAAACTCCAGCACTAAAACAACTGCTCTCCCACTACTCTACTAGTCATCCCCTTCACTCTTCTAATAAATCTCTCCTCTGTATCACTACTGCCACCAATACTGCAGGAAAAGCTCTATACTCCTATACCATAGCTAAAACCTGGAATAACCACTCCCCACCACAACTTCTACCATAACTATGACACAATTGAAAAAAATCACTTAAATCACATCTCAGGAAAACATGGATCTGCCCGTGTATAACATAATCTCTTTACGACTTATTCCATACTGTCTCCCTCCTATCCTACCCACTTATAACCTAGTGCAGAATATATGTCTTAGATCTATAAACCTGTAGTCTATTAAAACAGGCAATCTCAGCATTGTTATTGCACATCTCTCGATTTTTTGAACATTGTCTGTATTTGGCATTGTTGTATCTAATTATGGACAGTTTTCTTTAAGGATAGTTAATCTCAGCATATTTAATTTGTATGTCACTACCTTTGAACATCTGTTTGTTTTTGTCTGTATTGATATTGTTGTTTGTAATTGTGGAGCTTTTCTTCCCTGGCCTCCACTGAAAATTATCCAGGTTAACAAATGTAAAATAAAAATAAAAATAAATAGAAATGTATATAGAGTGATATTTTGTTTAGATATTTAACCACACTAATTCCACTAAATCACAGTATTCCAGAGATAAAATAAATAAGCTTAGAAATATATAGGGTGTGTGTGTGCGTGGAAGAATAAATGAAACCCATTGTTTGTTGTTCATAAAACTGAAGTTTATTCCAAGAAAAGTAACAACTTTTCATGAAAAGAATTCTAGAAATGATATTTTGACAACATTTTCTCAAAAGATCCATCATGAAGAACCCAATATAGTGAAGTTATTTCACTGATTTAATAGTTAAATCACAGACAGGATGGTGAAGCTCTTGTAAGTAAGAAACTTGAATCCTGGCTAGCTTCGTTATCACAAGCCACAGAAAAACTCTAGTGCTCTAGGAAACATAGTGTCTTTGGAGTATCCTAAACCACACAAAAATCTATTAGACCCTCCATATAGACCAGTTATTGCAGGCAGTGGAAGCATTACTGAACCAATGCCAGTATATCTAGAAGTACAAATATACCACTGGCTGAGAGAAACCCTTCATTTGTGCTAGATACTAATGATTTTCTTTGAACAATTATGGAAGTCCTGATTCAACAAGATTCTTGGCTGTTTACTATTGATGTGGAGTTACTACATACTGTATTACCTCATGATTATTGTATTGCAGCAGTGACTGAAGCCTACAAAGAGCTGCATGCTTCCCTTCCAGGTGAAACAGAGGTCCTGGGCTGACTACTAGAACTATTACTTGAAAACAACTATTTTAAATTCAACAACAAAATTTACTGCCGAACTAGAGGGATAGTTATGAGGGCAGCCATGGCCCCAGCCTTTTTAACACTGTTATTAGAACATGTGTGAAGGAATATATCATGAGAACCACCCACCAACAATGCATTGGCTGCTATTTTATGCTTTTTTGATGATATGTTCATGATCTGGAATGAAAATAAAACTCAAGTCATGGATTTTTACAACTACATAAACAAGTCAACCAGCTTTCTAAAATTTACAACATACCACACTCAGGAAATGGTCAACTTTCTCAATCTTCGAATCAGCAAGGCTGATAATGGATTTGGTCTCACCAATGACCTTTTTAGGAAACCCAGCAAGATGAATTTCCTTCTACATCATGACAGCATGCACCCATTTAGATGTAAGAAAAATGTTAATTCACAAGGTTTAAGGATGACCAGGGTTTCCAAGGAAAGGAATGCCTTTTTAAAGAACCTAAGAGACATGGAAAAAGACTTCTTAGCCAGAGGTTACATCCCAAAACTGATGAGAGATATTTTCCATCCCATCATAGAAGAAAAAACACTGACCTGGGCTACCTTCTTCCATGAGAACACCTTTATGATTACCATGACATATGTACAATAGAAAAAAACTGTAGTAACCAGGAGCACAATATTAGTATCCTGATAACTTACTCCACCAACTTTAAGGACCTGACAGCGGTAATAAGGAAAATTGGTCAATAATAAGAGAGAACAACACCATAAACAAGATTTTACCAATGTCTCCCAAGTTCATGATCAAAAGAAAAAAAGAACATTTGTGACCTTTTGGAGAACAACATTTTAACTGATGAGATTGGACTAGAAAGAGGGACATTTCCTTGTGGTCCCCTACCTTGCAGTTATTGTCAGTTAATGAGTAACCAAAAGCATTTTAGATGCCCAAACACCAAGAAATATTACCCCAGCAAATTCTACAGTAACTGCAACACAGAAAAGGTTATTTATAGAGCCCAGTGTAACAAATGTAAAGTATTCTATGTAGGAAAACTATCAATAAGCATAAAACAACAATAGCTAAAAACCTCACTGATTTATGCAGAAAACTTCAGCAATAATGCCTTTGTCAAGCATGGACAAGAAGCACCTGGACATAGTGAATTTCATTTTCATATTTTAGACAGGATGAGTACTACAGAACTCAAAGGACCGGTTAATGACACCTTAGAAAAGAAGGTATTGGAATGGTAACTGAGACGTATAGCATACAGACACCCCCCCCCCCGGTCTGAACAGCTCAACTTCAATCAGCAGAGTACTGAAACTAAGAAAACTTGATCATAACTTCTTATACTAATTCTTAAAATTTTTACGTGATATCTTTTTAGGAGCCTTTCAACTGCGCAGATTGTTTTTTTGCTAACATGGTTAGCTAACCATGTTTTGCTTACCACTTTTTTATAACCATATTTTAACATTTTTAACTATGTCTGAACAAATATTATGGATTTACACTAGCTGACTGATTATGTTATGTTTATTTTATTATATTATTTTTTTACTTGGTTTAACCTCAAAAATACTATGGCATATGTCTTAAATGCATATTATTTGTTTTTTTTTTATTTTGATCACAGACTATTTTTAGGAGCTTTATGATCATCATCTTTTGGCTTTTCCCATTAGGGGTCACCACAGTGGATCATCTCTTTCCATTTCTTCCTATCCTCTGCATCTTGCTCTGTCACACCAACCGCCTGCATGTCCTCTCTCACCACATCCATAAACCTTATCTTAGGCCTTCCTCTTTTCCTCTTACCTGGCAGCTCCATCCTTAGCATCTTTTTCCCAATATACCCATCATCCCTCCTCAGCACATGTCCAAACCAAAGCAATCTCGTCTCTCTTGCTTTCTCTCCAAACTGTCCAACATGAGCTGACCCTCTAATATACTGATTCCTAATCCTATCCATCCTAGTCACACCAAATACAAATCTTAACATCTTTACCTCTGCCACATCCAGCTCTGACTCCTGCCTTTTTGTCAATGCCACTGTCTCCAATCCATATAACATAGCTGGTCTCACTACCCTCTTGTAGACCTTCCCTTTCACTCTTACTGGTACCCGTCTGTCATAAATCACTCCTGACACTCTTCTCCACCCATTCCACCCTGCCTGTACTCTCTTCTTCACCTCTCTTCCACATTCAACATTACTCTGAACTGTTGATCCCAAGTACTTACACTCGTCCACCTTTACCAACTCTACTCCCTGCATCCTCACCATTCCTCTACCCTCCCTCTCATTTACACACATATATTCTGTCTTAGCCCTGCTGACCTTCATTCCTCTGCTCTCTAGAGCATATCTCCACCTCTCCAGAGTCTCCTCAACCTGATTCCTACTCTCACTACAGATCACAATGTCATCTGCAAACATCATAGTCCATGGGGCCTCCTGTCTGATTTCATCTGTCAACCTGTCCATCACCACTGCAAATAAGAAAGGACTCAGAGCTGATCCTTGATGTAATCCCACCTCCACCCTAAACGGATCTGTCACTCCCACTGCAGTCATCACCACTGTCACACTACCCTCGTACATATCCTGTACCACTCTTACATACTTCTTTGCCACTCCCGACTTCTTCATAGAATACCACAACTCTTCTCTAGGCACCCTGTCATATGCTTTCTCCAAGTCTACAAAGACAATGCAACTCCTTCTGACCTTCTCTGTATTTCTCCAATAACACTCTCAGAGCAAACATTGCATCTGTAGTGCTCTTTCCTGGCATGAAACCATACTGCTGATCACTAATCATCACCTCCCTTCTTAACCTAGCTTCTACTACTCTTTTCCATAACTTCAAGCTATGACTGATCAATTTTATCCCTCTGTAGTTACTGCAGCTCTGCACATCACCTTTATTCTTAAAGATAGGTACCAAAACACTTTTTCTCCACTCCTCAGGCATCCTCTGACTTTGAAAAATGTCATTAAACAATCTAGTTAAAAATTCCACTGCCATTTCTCCTAAGCACCTCCATGCTTCCATTGGTATGTCATCTGGGCCAACAGCCTTTCCATTCTTCATCCTCTTCATACCTGTCCTTACTTCCTCCTTGCTAATCTGTTTCATTTCCTGATTCACTATCCCCACATCATCCAATCTTCTCTCTCTCATTCTCTTCATTCATCAGCCTCTCAAAATACTCTTTCCATCTACTCAACACATTCTCCTCTCTTGTGACTACCTTTCCCTCACTATCCTTTATCACCCTTACTTGCTGCACATCTTTCCCAGCTCTGTCCCTTTTAGGATCTTTATGATGTACTCCGTTTTTTGTGATACACTGAGGAATGATTTGGCTTGTCTTTCACTTGGTTTGTTATTCATGGCAGAGAGCATGTACGACTGAAATGTGGTTTGAGAATTGATTTTCATTAGCCACACACAGGATTTTTATATTTTATATTATTTTAATTATTTTACCAGTGATCCATGCTTTCTAAGCTTTATGTTTAACTTTTTGACTTACTATGGTTTATGCTTTTTTCTTATCATAAGCTGTACATGCCCCTTACATGTAATTCCTGATGTGCTTAGTCAGCATTGCATTATAGTTTTTGGTAGTTTTTACTTACAGCCCTTCATTTTATAAATGTTTGATCTTCACTTCTTGAAAAAATTCTTACGATTTTCACTTTCCAATATTTTCCAATGTTTTGCACTGCTCCACTATATATAATCCTGATTTTTTTGTGTTTTAGTTTTACCAACAGGAAATTTTAATCTTTTATTCATCACGGTTGTTTCAACTGGACTCGCACATTTAAACTAAGAAGATTCTATTTGTTACCTCTAGGTATAGGTTTAGCTAAAAGGTGCAATTGGGTTATTCCACCCAGAATTCTTTCCCTCAGTTGGTCCCTACAACCATAATAATCTTTGAATCCGGTTTATGTTTAAGGATTGAAACTTACCCACACACCCACCTGTTCCTCTCTAGTTTAATAATGTATCCCCTAATAGTATTTGCCTTTCCCACACCCATTGTGGAAACTAAGCCCTATGGATGGAGATCAGTGATGAAGATAACCCATAATGGTCCGCATCCCCTTAAATCCAATATTTTTATTTCTTGCAAATCTTTACAAGTCATAACAGCACATTAGTTTACTATCAAGAATCCCTTAAAAAAAGTTCTCCCCCCCCTTTTATTAGGCCCTTATAGACAGATGTTAGAGCATTTTATTTGAATAAAACTATAATGTTTATTTGTTTGTTTATCTTTTACACCTTTGTTTATAGCTATTTCTATTAGATTTTCTTGTGCCCTTCTAGCTTTTATGCTCCATAATTTCCATTATCAGTTCTTTTTATGTAGTTGATATTTTTGGAAAGGCAATATTACCTTATAACCAGTCTTTTAGAAAAAAAATAGCACATATATCTTTTACTTATCTCACTTGGCGGGAAATTTTATTGTTTTATTTATTTACTGATATGTTAATAGCCATGTAGTACTCATTATAGTTTTTTTTTTAATTGACATGCTACTATGATTCCTCCTCAAAACTGTTAAGGGGGTTAACCATTGCCTTAGTTTGAACATCCACAACTAATACTATTACTCTCACATTGAAACTATCCCCCCTACATTCCCACATTTCAATTTAAATTGGCTGTTTTGATTGATATTTGCTTATTGTCATCGATCTTTATACACTGTTATTCTGTACTGGCCTAACGATATCTGGGCTATTATGGTCTTAATTAATTTCGACTAAAATATTTTTCTTAAATTTCTTCTGTTAAACTTTTGGTAAGCACTACTTTTTACAACAAGTTTCTTTTCCTGCCTTTTGATAAACCGTGCTAGGACACCTGTTAAGCATTTTTGCTTAAGTCCCCTTTTTTGAGACAGCATCACCCTGCTCAGTATTTATTTTGCTTTTTAATTTAATTTTTACATTTAGTCTTATATAAATATGTTACTTTTCTGCTTTCTACTTATTTTTAATCATTATTAGACTGGAATCTCCAATTACACCACAATATTTAAGCATTTATGCTATATATTGAGTCCAAAACTTGACATCAGATTGATGACGGATATTACCCCCCCAAGACAGATCTTCTGTTTCTTCTCCCAATTTCTCTTTTCTTATTACCACCTTAGTTCGACATTTCTTGTCTGGCTCCTATCATTAATTAAAATAAGGACATTTCAGATACTCAACCCATAATCCTTTGATTCTTATCTCCATAACCATAATAAATTATGAATTGGATTTCTAATTTATTACAAACCCTACCCATAAACCCATTCTGCCCTCTCCCCCCTAATCTAATAAGGGATCCTAAACTCAGAAGTCTAGGACACGCACACTTTAGATTAGCATGATACAAGAATAGTGGGCTGAAAGATTTAAATATCTTATTTATCTGTATTTCCTAATACGGTTTTATAAAGCATCTAGGCACCACACTGTTTTCAGCAGAACACAACTTCAGCAGATTTATATTTTTTATTTTTTTTTTATCGCTTATGTTCATATTTCCCTGAGACCTAGACCAGTATTATATGTACATTTTTAGTGTTTCATTTAGGGAGCTCTGAGGAAGCTTTTTGCGAAAGCGCTGTTTTGACATCTAACATAATGGGACATTAATTATTCAATGATCAATCAATATTAGATTTTTTTATAGTATTTATAGTTTTTATATTTTTCAGTTCATTTATATGTTTTAAATCTCTTCCAATATGACTCTATTTAAAGGCAAGGCAACTTGGCAATATATTGAGAGCTGATCACATTTGGTTTTGTGACTTTTTACCTTAATACACCCATATGCAGTTTAATGTCTACTTGGTTTTTGGATTTCTGTTTAAGAATGTTAGTATGGTGATTTGCATTTATTTATTTTTTTATATTTGGATTTTAAAATCAAGTCGGGACTCTGGACCATATTTTTTTGGTGGGCTACAAGACTTGCTTATCAGACAAAGAGCCATTGATTACTTTTAAATTGCCACAACCAATGATTTGCATGCTTTGAAACCACTCATACCTCTCAACCTCTTAGAACAAGAAATCTGGACAAAGCCATAAATAAAAGTGGGACAAAGGCTCAAAAATAGGGACAATTTTTAAATATTGCTCTTACAAGCTTAGAAAGTTGATAGCATACCAGGTTTTATATAAGCATGAATTTTCTGAATGACATGAAGGCTGAAACTCAAATGTTTGTCATTATTTTTTAACTTCAATCTTTAATGATTTGCCACTAATTTGCCAGAAAACCACAATTTTATGAAAAATGGGCCAAAAATATGAGGCATAAATCTGGACATTCTGTGTAAATCTACATAGTTTAGAGGTACTCCCTCCATGCGCCCACATCCCAAACTGTTTCTCTACAGGAAATCTTTGGAACTTCACTTAGTTTTATGGTGTACAACTTTGTAACTCAGTGCTCATCTGCCCTTAGAAAGAGATTTTATAACTACGGAATCTGGAGTCTTTTTTATTACAGATTATATATAAATTTCCTTAGACACTAGATTTTTAGATAAGTTACGTCTGACTACTTTATTACTCTGAAGGCAATATGTTTTCTAAAATGTTTGAGTTTATCTGTGGCTTGTGATAATGAAGCTAGCCAGGATTCGAGCCTCTTACTTACAGGGACTTCACCATCATGTCTCTTTTTATAATTTTAGTTGTGACTTTTGCACCCGAAGGAATTGAATTGCTGAAGTTTTATTGCTAGAGTTTGCCCTGGATTCATCAAGGGCCCCAAAAGGTGTTATTTGTGTTTTTTCTCTTGATTTAATAATAGTGTACAAGGGGTGCACTTTGTGGTTTTCTACCTATACTGCCACCTCCTAATGAGTTCCATGTCCTTGATAAACTGCAATGAAATATAAATCAGTAAAGCAGTTCACCAGATGAAACTTTTCCAGACACCGTCGAATAATTATGTTAGAATAATTTACTCTGTGACAAATAGTTGTCTCAGACTCTAGTAGTTATCCTTATAATCATATTAGTGTGAATTTGTAGATACAGCTCTAACTGTGATTTAAGAAACAAAAGAAAAAAGCACATTATTGAAAAATGCATTTCTAATGTTAAACATTCTATATATAATTAAAAGAATATGATATGAAAAAAAGCTATACTTTAAAGCATGTAAAGTGCAATTCTAAGAAACTGTAGCTCCCTATTGAAATGTTGACAACTGAAATGCCGATTGCTGACAAGCTGGAAGAAAAAAAACCCACACAAACACAGGAGTAAAGTGAATTTCAAAAATCGCTCTTCCCCTTTGAACTTCATTTTCCCCACCTGCACCCCCCATGTGGGGGGCAAGAACCCTCAAACTTATATGTACCAACTCCAAGAATTCATACCTTCATAATTCATACTCATACCTTGAAAAGGGAATATTCTCAGAAATGGCATCTCAGATGTAACATATATAAGTCCGTTCTTTCAGACAGTCTCCATATTTCAGGACTCACTTTAGCAGGTGTCGACATTTCAAATGGTTACTGACTGGATTGCACTGACATGATGATATTGTGTTTAATTGATACAACATTATAGATGACTTCATTGAGGAAGTTACTTACTGAACAAGAAATGAAGTTTATAGAAGAACTGAATGTTAACATGAAAAGTCCTTATTACTTATAAATGTAAACGAATATGGACATTTATATTTCGAAGTACGTCTGATGATTTATATTGGTCCTGCTCAGGCTAAAATATAATACAGCTGTAAGATAGTTCACATGTTGCCAAAGTTGCATTATTATTCCAGCACAGTTCTAATGGCTGATAAGCTATTTATGCGAGAATTTATCAGTTACAGCCAGAAAAGGAGACAATGGTAAAAAACATTATACTTGACTAAGACACTGGAAGTTATCTTCTTTTGAAAAGTCTGCCTTTTACAAGTCAGTTTTATCAAAGCAAAGTGTCAGCCTATGTCATTTTTGTGAAACAAACCAGCCACCACATAAGGATAAACATGCAGTAAAAATATCCATGATTCATGACAGTGTATGTAGCACTAGAGATTTAGGGTGAGTACTAGAAATACAATTAAAACATGACTTTTCATTCACTATAATACTTTGATGTCATGTTAGGGACATCTTAATATCACAATTGACTGAGTTGCATATTAGCTGTGTTTGTGTTATTAACTGCGCATACCTTTTATTGTCTTCTGAGAGCTATGCCATATTACATTTTTGTCTGAGAAAACTGAGGATGTAGTTTTACACTCTCAGGTATCATCAATTAAGAAGAAAAAAGAGTCCATGAGTGGACATAGGAAGAGCTAAGGAATAAGTGCAAAAGGGAGAGAGAGACACAGTAAGAGTGACACAGTGACAGACATTAGCAATCTGTATTGTAAGAAATATGCTTACTCAAGCTGCTCACATGGTGCATAGATAAAATTGTCACGTGACCTGTTTGGAAGGAATTAGAGAGATAAAGAGGAGAAACTAAAAGCTGGGAAGGTATAGTTAACCAGTGAAGTAGTTGTTTTGCTCTACAATTTGAAAATGTGCTGCTTGTACTGGTAGGCCTAACCTGCTGAGCTCTTCATGAGTAAATTATCTAGAAAGTAGATCTTAATTAGTGCATTTAAGTGCAGCATAAGAAAAAGGTGGACATTACACAAGCCATTGCAATGACTGCCTTTGATGCTTCAGTTGTACAAAGTGGACACTCTGCTGGTGATTTAAGAAATAGTGGAACAAAAATTAAAATGTGCATTCCCAGCTTTTTGCAGCAATGTTGTTTTATTATTTTAATTGGATATAGGAAAGTTAAATATTGGTATCCTAAGAAGTCTCATTTTATGAAAAACTTGACTTAGCAAATATGAGGTTAAAATCACAACTACTGAAAACTGTTTCTCTGGGAAAGTGTTGCAAGTAATGTGAAAACAACTTATTCATTTATTTATTTATTACTTACTTATTGACATTTGATTATTGGGAAAGTCCAACTGGGTAGAAGTCTATTTTCAGTGGAGGCCCATGGAGAAAAGCTCTGAATTACTGCAAAACATTTCAAGAACAATAACTTTACAATCTGCAAAAATACAACAATAACATCTGTAGTTTAAATGCTTATAACAAATTAGACAATATGAAAACATTGGTTAAGAATCAATACAGGGTATATGACAATCATTTAATATTTAGAGAAATTTTAGACAGTTTGTAGAGAAATTAAAGGTTAGTTAAAGGTTAAAAGAAAGTTAACATTCTTACCTTTTATTGCACTTTGCAAGTTGTAAATATTATTTATAAGTTAAAGGCAGCTGATTAACTGACAATTAATTTGATCGACAGACCTAAATGTTAATATAAGTAATGTCAAACACAAAACATTGACAATGTAAATGTTAACATGTTAGTACCCATGCACCACACACTCTGCACTAAATACAGCACATGCAAAATTAGAAAAAAAAAAAACAGACAAACTGAATCATCATTTTTTGCAGGGGGTTATAACCCCACTGTCCCTGTTAATCATATATACTAACTCCAAGACTGAAAATTATTAGGGAGGAGTATACTCCCTAACTCATAAAATTCTGCAGCCTTGGATACCTGTCACTCAGCTGCTTAGTTGACTAAATTGTGTTGATAAAACAAATGTATTTCAAAACTAGATTTGACCATATTTGGTTCTTTGATATAGATAGGTGACTACGTAGGCAAACTAGGTCCACCCAGTCTCTCATGAAGCAGCATTTGCAGCAGTTATACATACAATTAAACAGAAAGTTATATAGTACAGTTATATACAAGAAGACAATATATATAGGAGATGTAAGCAAGCATTTAATGTGTATTGTGCAAAATTACATTTGCTAAAAATGTTTCTTTTTTCATTTTTCTGTCATCCATTCCAGTATCCCAGAAAGGTGGCTAACCAAGTTTACTGATGACAGCAAGCCTGGCATTATTTTATGATCATCCACTGATGATATACAGCCTAATCAATGTCTGGAATATTCACATACCTGGTGTACTAAAAATGGTCTCACATTAAATGCAAAGAAGTGCAGCATAGTAGCATTTAGTAAAAAATCAGCTCCCACCTCATATGTTTTAAATGGTGCTCTTTTTTAGACTGGCAAATTCAGAAAAAAATGGGTAATTATGTAGTTAATTCTCTCTCATTTGATCATTACATTTTCACTATTGTCAGAAAATCCTTCTATCTAGTCCAGTTAATTTCCAATGGAATGTCTTCAAGCAGAGGTGTAGCTAGTAGCCAGTGCCATCTTCTGATCTAGCATCACACCTCAACTTTAATTTGAGGAGCAAAAAAAGGACTGTTCCTCCGTCTGGTGGTATTAATATAGGGAGCAAGCTAGGTCCATTCTTCCTATAATTTGTGCCCAGCCCACACATGGAGTGCCAAAGTGCTTCATTTCAATCCACAAATAATATATATATATATATATATATATATATATATATATATATATATATATATAGTAATTCTGAGACTGCACAATATTGGGGAAAGGGCATATTTGCCTTTGCAACAAGGGTGGCTACCACCTTCGCCCCATCCTAGCTATGCTTCTGTCTTTCAGATTCAAAGAAGTCTTCCTGTCACTGTACCGTTCTTTTATCAGACCCATCACTGAATACAATTTTGCTTTTTGCATGTATAAATCAAAGTAGCCAAAATGTAACGCAACTATATGGAGAAGCGTGCTTCACAAAAAGCATTAAAAGAAAGGTTATCAACATGAAAAGCCACTAAGAACAAAATATATTTTGACTAAATGAGATGAAAAGTGAATAAACTGAGAATGTAGTTGACAATAATAAATTAATAATAATAATAATAATAATTCTTTAAAAAATACAGTCAACAAAAGAAAAATATGGCAAAAGCATATTGGCCACCATGGGAAACTAGGCTTGGAAATCTGATTGAAAGAGTATTGGCATATGAAATGACTTGTTGACAAGATACTCTAAAATTTCTTTTACTCTTTTCCTTGTGCTCCAGGATACCCTCAAATTTCTTTTACTCTTTTCCTTGTGCTCCAGGATACTCTCAAATTTCTTTTACTCTTTTACTTGTGCTCCAGGATACTCTCAAATTTATTTTATTCTTTTCCTTGTGCTCCAGGATAATACTGAAAATATTCACATTGATCAGTTCACTAACCCAACTAATAAATAATTACAGTTAGAAACACAGGTTAATATTTCATAGCAGAGTGGTTATATTGTATTCTGTTAAATATGTTATATATTCAATTGATATAATCAGAATCAATGAAATGGAGACCAGTACATGCCTTTAAGACCAGCACGTGCATGTGTGTGTGTGTGTGTGTGTGTGTGTGTGTGTGTGTGTGTGTGTGTGTGTGTGTGTGTGTGCGTGTGTGGGGAATGCTACTTACGTATGATACAAAGCCCGCTATTCACCGAAGGTGCCCATCCTGGGCAACAGCCAGAACCATATCCTGAATGACAAACATGTGGACCCATGCGATGCCTGCAAAAGGAAACATGAAAATTAGTCTTAAATCTTCAGAACTGTAAACAAATATTGCTTGTCAATATTTAAACATTGCTATGTCAATAGATACAAGCAGTTCACATGATATATTTGGTAACATTTTCAACTTTTTTTTGGCCTTCAATCTGTAGACTGAATGCAGGGGTCAAACACTACTGACTTAAGACACCCTACTGCTCTCTAGTGCTCCATTCTTGGCAGAACCATCTAGCTTGGGTACACCTCAATGTGACCCTTTTCTGGGTGGGTCTCTCTTTCCAGAGAAGAAGGGCTTACTGCAATTAGCCTATAAGTCACCCCATGACAAAAAAAAAAGAGCAAGAGTAAAGAGTGTAACATAATATATATGTCTGGTATGTCTGGTATACTGTCTAGCCTTTAGGTAGGCCTTACCCAATGAAGTTAGCTCATTGAGATGTATTTATCTGTTGTATCCCAAGCTGACCCTAAGGGCATGCCACAAGACCAGTGCTCTGCCCCAGTTAAGGCAAGCTATATTAGTGATATGCATAGAACGTATGATAGTCAATCCATACAGTTTTGGCAAATGGTGCTAAACATAGCCACTAACAAACAGTTTTCAAAATATACAGCAGCTGCTTTCCTTAACAACAGTCTGATCAATGACACTAAAGATAATCTTGCTTTTACACCCACTGTGACAGCATCCATGTTCAACAACACACAGCAAATGACTCCCTCCACCTTCTGGCTTAAGTACCATCCATATTCACCATTCTACTACTTCTTCTTCTTTCGGCTTTTCCCGGTTAGGGGTCGCCACAGTGGATCACCTGTCTGCTCATGATTGGCAGTGGAGTTTTACAGTGTTGAGTTGCCAGCCCAGCGCCCAACCTACCACAGAAAGCACACACATGCACACACTCACACCTAGGGCCAATTTAGAGTGTCCAATCCACCTACAGCACATTTTTGGTATGTGAGATCAAACCGAAGCACCCAGAGGAAACCCACGTGACCACAGAGAGGACATGCAGACTCCACACCGAAGGCACCCCAGCCAAGAATCGAATCGGAGAACACCTTGCTGTGAGGCAGCAATGCTAACCACTGCACCACTTTGGCCGCCCTATTCACCATTCTAATTCAAGAAGTCAAAACATCACAAGTCAAAAGTCTTATAGATAAACTTGACTGCACTTATATGCCACAAATTTCACACACACCACCCCAAACTCATAAAGCATTGGTTCTCCACAACAGACTCTACCTTCTCTTTGGTGTGCGGTTTCATAAACAAGGACTGCAAACTTCAGATTGTTATGAGTAATTCAACTAGTTTTATATAAATAGCTATTATAAAAATGTTCTTCATTCTGCAACAGACTTAAATGTCTGAAGATGTCTACTTAAAAAGAAAGAAAGAAAGAAAAAAGCACTTACATTGTTATTTGTGTCTGATGAACGGGGGTTATGGTCTTTAATTCTGCATAATCACTGTCATTATTCGAATGAACAAAAGAACTAAGGTGCTTGATTACCAGCACTGCAGCCTGTTAAAATACAAAGGGTACTTGGCCTTACAGTTATATGGTAAATGTGTATGGCTGATTTAGATAATCATTAAGCCCTGTCACACTCAGATAACTCCACATTGCCCAGCTACAAATCTTATCCCTTCCCCTGGTTTTCACCAACCTCAGATCAAGACCAGTGCCTTTCAGTGAAACCTTACCAACAAGACTGACAAGAATTATTTTGCACATTCATACATTCATTAAATATGAATATACCCCAGTCTTATACCCCTTCACCTTTCTTATTCTGTGCTTGCACACTCCTAATCTGTCTTTACTATCATGTAAATACATGTAAATAATGTGTCACTTTTAACTTTCTTATGCTTATCTAGTCAGTTGTCCATATCACTCTGTAAGTTGCTTATTTCTCATTATGGTACTGCTAGGCTGAACCTTAAATTTTATCCTGGTAAACAAATATGAATAAACAGATAGAGAGACAGACAGACAGAAAGACAACCAAACAACAGGTCAATCAACCAGTCAATCAATGATGGTTTCAGAATGGTGAGTAAATGGAGATGGTCCAGTACCAACTCCATTTCATAAACATTGAAGCATGCTGCCACCAGTTAGACAAAGCTAACAAGACAAAACCACACCCTACTATTTACTCTTATAACAAGCCAACCCCTTAAATATTCAGTCGGCAACAATAACCTCAAAGCAAATGCAATTTCAAGGGTGGATCCCTTGCAGTTTGGTTCATAGCAACAATTCAAAATCCCTTCAACCAATAAAACAGAATTCAGAGATGAATAAAAACTTCTATACTTGAAACAAGTTAAAATATTTATTTTCCAAGTAAGCATGTAAGCAGTAAAAGCTTACACAAGAAACTGAAAAGTCAGAACATGACCCAGAATATAACATATAAAATATATCTGTTCTGCTTTGAAGACTTACTGCCAGTTATTATTTCTGTCTTTTCAATCCAAATACAAAACTTCAGAATCCTTGCAAGCAGTAGAATTTGATTTCTATTCAAACACAATGCTTCAGCATTCAAAACAGTAGCTCCAGTGTTTTCTGTTAACTTTTGTAATTGTAATTAACAGATGGTACCTCTTTAAGTCTCAAAAATAGGATTTATTGTGAATTAGTTTGAATTTAGAGCATGCTCTTCTTGAATCCATTGTTACATATCCAAAGGTAAAGAGGAAGAGTCAGAAATCCAAAGTTCAAATAAGGAAATCATCATGTGACCTAACTCATCGATCTTGAAGCAGCAGACTTTGCAGTGCTGCACACATTTGCAGACTCAGTAAGCATGGCTTAGTTAAATTGCAACATATGTTCACAACAATAAATGTAGTCATATACAATTGTACACAGTGTGCTTTACTTATTATACATCACTGTAATGGCCAGTAAAATGCAACCTATTTACCACATTTTTCTTTTAATCAAGTATTTTCACTCTTGTTATTAGATGCACTTCCAGCACTAGTTGATATTTATGCATTTTATTTTGAAAGGCAGTTAACTTTTATTGCAGTCATCTTCATGGTTGGAACAAACATTTCACTTGGTTCCCAAAAGGGTCAGCAGTTCTATGGCTTTATTTGTATTTCAGTCTGCATTTATACACAGTTTTGAACTGCCAGCACTTAGTTTAGAGCTGGTGGCAAAACCTGCATGGTGGCAAAAAATATGAAAACATACCTTCTTCAAAAAAAAGTTCTTCACTACAGATAAATATAAAATCTATGATTTTATTGTAAAATATGTCAATGTTTCCTGAATGAAAGACATCTGACTTCATGATGTTCTCTTTCCACATTTAGTGAGTCAACCTGTAATATAACAAAGTGCTATACAAATAAACCCCTCCATTTTTATTATCTAATAACCAACAGAGATGGTTCATGTTTCAGCCATGTCCAGGGCCACAACAGCAAGGTAAGTGCTGTGTATGTAAATGGGTACACAGACATAGACACACACACACACACACACACACACACACACACACACACACACACACACACACACACACACACACACACACACACAGACACAGACACACACACACACACACACACACACACACAGACACACACACACACACACACACACACACACACACACACACACACACACACACACACACAGACACAGACACACACACACACACACACACACACACACACACACACACACACACACACACACACACACACACACACACACACATATAGGTATATGGCATAATGGAAGAGTGGAATAGAAAGGTGGTATAGGAGAAGGGAAAGAGTTAAAACTGCTGTAAGAAAGTCTCAAACCACTGGAATCAGGTATATTCAGAACCTATAACTTGTATACTGAATTTACTTCCTGAAAAGAATGTAGTGAAAAGTCATTTCATAGCACAAATCTTACGAACCAAGATTTAAGAGATTATAAGAGTAAATATCAATGCTATGATATTGAAATATGAAGAGTTTCAAAAAGAGTGACATCTTTAAAGGAGGAGGTCAAAGAAGTGCAAACAAATTAGACACTGGTAACTGGAAAAGCCACAACAAGATGACACTGCTGATAAATACAGATAACCGATAATAGAACTAGCAGAAATTCTTTCTGAGTACAGGAATGAAATACACTGCAATAAAGATGAGCTGCCAGAAGACAAAAAAAGTTGTGTATATGTTAGTCACTGGCATTCAGCAATTGAAATTATGTCAAAGTAAAACAGACAAAGAACTGCTGCTTTGTCAAAACAAAAATTCATTGAAGTTTCTTAATGGGTTGGAACTATGAAACAACAGTTTTTGTTTGTTTGTGTCTTTCGGCTTTTCGGTTAGTATACAGTGGAACTCCGGTCCGCTAATGATTGGCAGTAGATTTTTACGTACTGGCTTGCCGGGCCTAATGCACAACCTTCAACAAAGGAATGCCCATTCACACATGTCGCTACACAGAAGACGCTCTAACTGAGAATCGAACGGGCAACGTCTAACTGTGAGGCGACAACGCTACCGCAGCACCACCACCACACAACAGTAAGTTTGAAAAATCCAAGTAGATTGATACAACAAGTATAAGCAAACACAAGGTTCTGTTAAAACAAAGAACCAATATATCTATAACTGGGTAGCAATGATGTCAGGATTCCCTAAAAAATAAAGAAAGACATTGAAGTAATGAAAAAAATTGCAGAAGTAAATAAGACAAGGCAAAAGGTCTAGGGAGACAAATGAGGAAAAAGCAACATGAATTTATGATTGAACTTGAAACACAAAAGAACAGTCAGGGGCAGATTCATCATGAGGTTGCATATGTTCAGAATGGTGAATAGGAAATATTGCAGTTGTGAGAGTCAATATCTCAATTTTGTTAGTGTAGCTACATCTTTCACATAATGTGCTTGTGGATTTGGGATAAAGTGATTGCCAGTATACATGAGGAGACAACTGAGACATTGCCTCATGATGCCCATATCCACCAGGCTGGACACAGAAATAGCAGGAAAGTACCTAACCATGGTTTCAGCTTTTTTTTACTATGGGTTTAACCAGGCAGTAAAGTGGGTAGGTTTAACTGGACTTGGATGACAGCACATGGATGAAGAACAGGTGCTGTACTCAGTGTGATCTGCAGCTGTCCAACAAGGTGATGCCACTCTGCGAACAACTCAGATGCCCCTAAGGCAGCAGGGGGACTGGGAAGGTTGCAGAGATAGTTATTTTAAGAAAAAAAATATCCTGAGAGCATTTACATCTATTCAGGGCACTGGTAACCAACACTAAGTGGAAAGCAGCTTAGCACAGACCCGGGGCTAATACATAATCAGAAAAAAACAAGTTTTACAACACCAAGACCTGCAGACCAATCAGGAAAATACACAATAAGCTTTCACCCAGCAGTTCCCAACTCAGATAGGTTTGCTGCAGTACACTTCTGCAACAAGTGTATAGTCAGAAAACCCTCTTAATATAAAAATGCGAGTTTTAGTGTGAAGTGCAGGGAAACCACACAATCTAGAGACTACCGTCCTGTAAAACTAGCAGACACAGTGTAATTAAATACTATAGCAGCAGTAGAAACAGTTCAACTTTGAAATTCTACTAAAGTATGAGAAATGTAAGAAATAATACAAGATTCTTATGAAATGCAGTAAAATAATCAGTGGAAGTGCAAAATGATACTTGTTTTCATTGTTTTAGCAGTAGATGGCTTTAAATCCAGCAGATTTTATGTAACTCTCAGGCAAAGGAGCCAAACCAAGACCTTGCAAACATTTGGCTTATACAGAATCAGAAAAAAAACAAGTTTTATAGCAACAAGGCCTACAGACTGATCAGGAAAACACATAAGTTTTCAGCCAGCAAGCTTCCAGCTCAGATAGGATTGTTACAGCACACTTCTGCCACAAGGGTGCAGTAAGAAAACCCTCAATGTAAAAATGCTGGCTGTAGACAAATGCATGGAAAACCACACAATTTAGATACCACTGTCCTATAAAACTAGCAGGTACAGTGTAATTAAGTATTACAGCAGCAGTGGAAATAGTTCAGCTTTGAAACTCTATTAAAAGTGGAAGAAATATAACAAATAATACAGGATTCATAATAATTCAAGTAGGACGCTATGTCATTTGTTTATCAAACCCATTCTTTTACATCCATACTGGGTAATCAAGCAGGCAGCATTCCAGAAAAGGTTGTTGCTGACAGTGCTTAGAGTCCATGTGGTAGATGACTTGCCCTTTAAACTACACCGTAAAAGAATTCAGATGTTACAGCTGGTGTAGAAGGGGCAACTGTCAGGTATGGATTCCAGTACAGTTATTGGCTGTTATAACACACAGCACAGTGGATTGTCAATCTATAGGAAGGAATGTTGAATGTTACACTAAGACTATCTAAGGTAATATTCCCTGAAGGAAAGTCCATAGTGGAGAGGAGGATGCAAGGAGTGAGACCAATATGAGATGAGGAATGGTGATTTGTAGCTGCTGTTCCTGGTGCTAAGAGATTGCTGAGATATATTGTTGAAGTGGAGGGGGCCAAGGCAAGACCAATAAATGAACAGGCAGTTCAGGGGGTAAAAGACAGCAAATAATACAGTGATCGTTCTCCCCTTTAGGCCAATATTGGAAATGAGTGGGTGAATTTCATCAGTTAATGAATTCATTCCAAGAAGCCAAATGTGAATTTTTCAAGATTTAAGGAGAAAACTGGCAGTGACATATTTAGAGACTATACTACCAATCAGCGCAAAGGCAGTAGCAAGATTATCATATGGGTCCTGAGACCAGAGGTGAGTGTAAAGAGACAGAGAGGGAGTGAGAAAAAGATGGATGTATGTCTGTGCTGTGGATAGTGAAATGGTGGAAAAACTTCTGAAGCTGATAGATGGCAATATTGACGTATTTGGAAGCTGAAGGAGAGAGAGGTTGTTTGGGTGCGATTCCAATGAAGAAACCTCAGATGTGGAAGAGGATGTGGTAGCTCCTTTGTCAAGCATGGTGGGGCAAATTATAGGGTGCAGTCTCATGTCAAGAATGGCTGGCTTCACATTGTGTTTGAACTGGTGTGTGACACTGTGTTATGGAGACTGAGGGTTTAAATCTTAATGTTAGTGCTGCTGTATCTTTTATTTTACATATACTATTATGTATATTTCTTTTGTGTAAGCTTTTGCCCTATATATTTTTAGTTCTGTTATTTTTATGGAACTGCAAATGATACTTTCCTACGTTGTGAATAATTTCTTGCAGGACAATAAATGTTACTGTTTGACATGGGAGTTAGGGGAAAATTGTTTGAGTACAGAAATGTTAAAGGATCATTACTGTTCTTTCAAGAACATTTAAGGAGGGTACAACCTTTGCTATATATATATATATATATATATATATATATATATATATATATATATACACACATATCTATATATATGTGTATTTTCAAACAAAAGCTTTTCCACAAAATGATGTTTAGACATTTGTGTTTTTAAGGGAAAAGTATTCAGTGAACCATGTTTTCCTAAATACTACTTCCAGAGGCTGAATTAAAATCCAACATAGTTTATTCCTTAGCAGTAGCAGTAGCAGTGTTGCAGTATTGTACCAATCCAACTTTTTTCTATTATTTATATTTATTTATTTATCATTTAATTTTATAAGTGGCCTATTTCACAGACCCTTTTCACCCATGACCAGAGCCAAGAGGGCAAAGGCAAATGCAACCTACACACACACACACACACACACACACACACACACACACACACACACACACACACACACACACACACACACACACACCACACACACACACACACACACACACACACACACACACACACACACACACACACACGAGCTCGCACATATAAAAATATATATAGTATTATATAATGAATAGTCGACATGTTACATGATTGAATCCCATAACTTCAACAAAAACATGTCCACCATTCATTATATTGACAGCATTAAATAGTGACAGTTAGTAAATCAAAAAATTAAGAAAATTTCCTTTTCCCGTATATTACTGTAGAACAGAGCATGTGTGCTGTATCTTTAAGAAGCATCTCAAGGACTGAACATGCATATAAATACCGAGAACGTGCTGACCTCAGTGCCATTTTGAGAGTGCAGCCAGAGAGTGAGCATGTATGAGAGAAATAGCTAGTTTGTATGTAAGTTTACCTAAATTAAAGTTAATAAGCCTCAATCCTAATGTGTTTGTATAACCCATGAAGTCTCATCTATTGTATCCTGACTAGATGAGTGACAATTACTAAAGTGAAGCAGCTTGGACATTTACCATACACACACACACACACACACACACACACACACACACACACACACACACACACACACACACACACACTATTATATCATGAATGGTGGACACGTTAAATTATCGACACAAAAAACTTCAACCAAAACACATGGACCATACATAACATTGACAGCGCTACACAATGACACAGAGTATGTTTGAAAAAGGAAACATATTTCCTTTTCTGATGTACTACCCATAACTGTACCACATATTCTGCTTGGATCTGTCTGAATAGTGATAGTGGTATGGAGAGGTATTTTTTTAAGGCAAGCTGCATGTTAGGGTTAGGGGATATGGTTAAGGTTAGCATGCATTAATAAGATAGGCGGGGGAGGGCTTTGCTTTCTAAAGTTGTTGGGTGCAGAGCCCCTCAGAGTTCTAGTCCTTTCTACTGCAGCACAATTTTGCAATAATTAAACCACTTGTTGATGTTATCTATTGTGAGGTAGTCTGCAGTAATAATTTTTTGGTGCTCCACTGTTGTGCATGTAAGTTGCAGGTTAAGGAAATGTGAAAACTGTCTTTTGTTCAAGAACTAGGCATGAGTCTTTACTCTGTTTGAAAGCTCTTTCTCTGAATTCTGAATTTTCCATTTCCTTCCCTGAGTAGAGGAATAGAGGAAGCTGTAGCCCACAATGTGTACGGGGAGGAAATGTTCATAGTATTTCATCACAATATGTAAAAGCAATCATAATGACACACTGTGTTGCACTAGACATAATACAGGAGCAAGCTAAGTACTACCTCTGGCCACCTTGATGGAGATTTCTTTTTTTTCAAAACAGGTTTATTGTTTTAACATACAAGAGAAATATCATAACAATTTTATACAAGTAATTTAAAATAGATATGATTATAACATTCAACAAAACAACTAAAGTATTTACAAAGACATCCACTACAATCAGATCAATTAATTAAACTAAAATACCATGCTATTGAAATTAAGATTTTTTTAACAAATTTTGTAAATTATCCCATACAATATAATAAGATGTTTTTCTAGCTGTTCTTGACCTAATTGTGTTTATTTCCATATGGCACACTATATTCATAACATTTTTAAATTCATTGAACGAAGGAGGTGCATCTGAAATCCAATTTCTGGTTATTATTTTCCTAGCCACTGCTAGAATAGACCATAACAAGGGAAGCTTAACCTTTTTAACACTTTGAGGTACAGGTGTGTTGAATAATATAAGAGATTTAGAAATGATGAAATTATCTGTAAAAAGAGCCTGCAAAAATTCATTAATTGACTTCCAGTATTCTTTCAATTTTATACAGTCATAAAACATATGAGCCCAGTCAGCATTAATTTCTCCATTACATCTCTTACATAGATTATCTTTATTATTTATTTTATTCATCATCTAAGGTGTATAAAAAGATCTATGTAAAAATTTCCATGTATAAAGTCTCCAGACAATGGAAGACATAGTTCTATAGGCAGATTCCAATATATATTGTTTATCTTGTTGATTTGGTGGGTCCCCATTAATAGAAGTGAAATAATTCCAGTATGAATCTACACTGTAAAAAGTTTCTTGTCTGATAATTTTATGTATGTATGAAAGTTTACCTTTATCAGAAACTTTATGTTGTAAATTTAATATCAAGTAATCAATCAGTGTTGGAATATATTCTTTAACTGTTATAGACATTAGATCTATTTTATTAATGAGATGTTGTCTAAAGGTCTAAACCTCTAACCAGCAAGTTTCTCTTAGATCAAATTCTTGTTTTAAGAAATCTAGATTTTTAACTTTATTATCAGATATCAACTGATACCAGTACTTTAGATCATTATCTATAGCTAAATGAGTTCCTTCAGAAGTAGATGACAAAAGCATACCCTGAGTATACATTATAGGGAATATAATAAAATTCCATTCCCTATACTTAGGGTGCATGAATATAAAGTTACAATAGCTAATAATAATATTTAATGGGTAACAAACCATATGTTTAGGTGTAATAGGTGAAGTACAAAATTCCTTTAGTAACCATAACATGGAGTTATTTACAATCATATTTTTATGTGTTAAGGAGATTTTCATGAAGTGCATACTAATTAGCTCCCAATAATCTTTCCATTTTGACATATGACTGATCTATTAATAAAGTAATAACTTTTACAATAGAAGAGATAGTATATAAATTAAAGTCTGGAAAAGAAATACCCGCTTGAGACCAGCTATTAGTATGTTTCTTTAATGCAATCCTAGGTCTATTAGGTGCCCATAGGAAATTTAACATTAGTGTATTCAGTTTCTTGATAATTATTTTTGTAGGTGGAAGTATTATTGATTGTATTAAGTATAAAATCTTGTGGAATATTATCATTTTAATAATTGTAAGTCTCTCCTCCATAGTAAAAAACATATTATTCCAGGTATTAAAAGATTTTGTATATTAAGAAAACAGGTATTATAATTATTATATATAATAGATTTAATATCTTTAGATAGTATTATACCTAAATAAGTTATCTGACCTGAATTGGGTACATATTTAGTAAAATCACTAATGAGAATATTTTTTAAGTGTATATATAGGTAGTATTTTAGTATTTTCTTCATTGAAAATTAAACCAGAAATACTTTTAAAATTCATCATTTTATCAAATAGAGACTGCATAGAAGAATTAGATCCTTGCAAGCAGTAGAATTTGATTTCTATTCAAACACAATGCTTCAGCATTCAAAACAGTAGCTCCAGTGTTTTCTGTTAACTTTTGTAATTGTAATTAACAGATGGTACCTCTTTAAGTCTCAAAAATAGGATTTATTGTGAATTAGTTTGAATTTAGAGCATGCTCTTCTTGAATCCATTGTTACATATCCAAAGGTAAAGAGGAAGAGTCAGAAATCCAAAGTTCAAATAAGGAAATCATCATGTGACCTAACTCATCGATCTTAAAGCAGCAGACTTTGCAGTGCTGCACACATTTGCAGACTCAGTAAGCATGGCTTAGTTAAATTGCAACATATGTTCACAACAATAAATATAGTCATATACAATTGTACACAGTGTGCTTTACTTATTATACATCACTGTAATGGCCAGTAAAATGCAACCTATTTCCCACATTTTTCTTTTAATCAAGTATTTTCACTCTTGTTATTAGATGCACTTCCAGCACTAGTTGATATTTATGCATTTTATTTTGAAAGGCAGTTAACTTTTATTGCAGTCATCTTCATGGTTGGAACAAACATTTCACTTGGTTCCCAAAAGGGTCAGCAGTTCTATGGCTTTATTTGTATTTCAGTCTGCATTTATACACAGTTTTGAACTGCCAGCACTTAGTTTCAGAGCTGGTGGCAAAACCTGCATGGTGGCAAAAAATATGAAAACATACCGTCTTCAAAAAAAAGTTCTTCACTACAGATAAATATAAAATCTATGATTTTATTGTAAAAGATGTCAATGTTTCCTGAATGAAAGACATCTGACTTCATGATGTTCTCTTTCCACATTTAGTGAGTCAACCTGTAATATAACAAAGTGCTATACAAATACACCCCTCCATTTTTATTATCTAATAACCAACAGAGACGGTTCATGTTTCAGCCATGTCCAGGGCCACAACAGCAAGGTAAGTGCTGTGTATGTAAATGGGTACACAGACATAGACACACACACACACACACACACACACACACACACACACACACACACACATACACACACACACACACACACACTTATAGGTATATGGCATAATGGAAGAGTGGAATAGAAAGGTGGTATAGGAGAAGGGAAAGAATTAAAACTGCTGTAAGGAAGTCTCAAACCACTGGAATCAGATATATTCAGAACCTATAACTTGTATACTGAATTTACTTCCTGAAAATAATGTAGTGAAAAGTCATTGCATAGCACAAATCTTACGAACCAAGATTTAAGAGATTATAAGAGTAAATATCAATGCTATGATATTGAAATATGAAGAGTTTCAAAAAGAGTGACATCTTTAAAGGAGGAGGTCAAAGAAGTGCAAACAAATTAGACACTGGTAACTGGAAAAGCCACAACAAAATGGCCCTGCTGATAAATACAGATAACCGATAATAAAACTAGCAGAAATTCTTTCTGAGTACAGGAATGAAATACACTGCAATAAAGATGAGCTGCCAGAAGACAAAAAAAGTTGTGTATATGTTAGTCACTGGCATTCAGCATTTGAAATTATGTCAAAGTAAAACAGACAAAGAACTGCTGCTTTGTTAAAACAAAAAATCATTGAAGTTTCTTAATGGGTTGGAACTATGAAACAACAGTTTTTGTTTGTTTGTGTCTTTTGGCTTTTCCCGGTTAGGGGTCGCCACAGCGGAACTCCGGTCCGCTAATGACTGGCAGTAGATTTTTACATACTGGCTTGCCAGGCCTAATGCACAACCTTCAACAAAGGAACGCCCATTCACGCATGTTGCTACACAGAAGACGCTCTAACTGAGAATCGAACAGGCAACATCTAACTGTGAGGCGACAACGCTACCGCAGCACCACCACCGCACAACAGTAAGCTTAAAAAATCCAAGTAGATTGCTACAACAAGTATAAGCAAACACAAGGTTCTGTTAAAACAAAGAACCAATATATCTATAACTGGGTAGCAATGATGTCAGGATTCCCTAAAAAATAAAGAAAGACATTGAAGTAATAAAAAATTTGCAGAAGTAAATAAGACAAGGCAAAAGGTCTAGGGAGACAAGACAAATGAGGAAAAAGCAACATGAATTTATGGTTGAACTTGAAACACAAAAGAACAATCAGGGGCAGATTCATCATGAGGTTGCATATTTTCAGAATGGTGAATAGGAAATATTGCAGTTGTGAGAGTCAATATCTCAATTTTGTTAGTGTAGCTACATCTCTCACATACTGGATTTGGGATAAAGTGATTGCCAGTATACATGAGGAGACAACTGAGACATTGCCTCATGATGCCCATATCCACCAGGCTGGACACAGAAATAGCAGGAAAGTACCTAACCATGGTTTCAGCTTTTTTTTACTATGGGTTTAACCAGGTAGTAAAGTGGGTAGGTTTAACTGGACTTGGATGACAGCACATGGATGAAGAACAGGTGCTCTATTCAGTGTGATCTGCAACTGTCCAACAAGGTGATGCCACTCTGCAAACAACTCAGATGTCCCTAAGGCAGCAGGGGGACTGGGAAGGTTGCAGAGATAGTTATTTTAAGAAAAAATGATCCTGAGAGCATTTACATCTATACAGGGCACTGGTAACCAACACTAAGTGGAAAGCAGCTTAGCACAGACCCGGGGCTAATACATAATCAGAAAAAAACAAGTTTTACAACAGCAAGACCTGCAGACCAATCAGGAAAATACACAATAAGCTTTCACCCAGCAGTTCCCAACTCAGATAGGTTTGCTGCAGTACACTTCTGCAACAAGTGTATAGTCAGAAAACCCTCTTAATATAAAAATGCGAGTTTTAGTGTCAAGTGCAGGGAAACCACACAATCTAGAGACTACCGTCCTGTAAAACTAGCAGACACAGTGTAATTAAATACTATAGCAGCAGTAGAAACATTTCAACTTTGAAATTTTACTAAAGTATGAGAAATGTAAGAAATAATACAAGATTCTTATGAAATGCAGTAAAATAATCAGTGGAAGTGCAAAATGATACTTGTTTTCATTGTTTTAGCAGTAGATGGCTTTAAATCCAGCAGATTTTATGTAACTCTCAGGCAAAGGAGCCAAACCAAGACCTTGCAAACATTGGGCTTATACAGAATCAGAAAAAAAAAAAAAAGTTTTATAACAACAAGGCCTACAGACTGATCAGGAAAACACATAAGTTTTCAGCCAGCAGCTTCCAGCTCAGATAGGATTGTTACAGCACACTTCTGCCACAAGGGTGCAGTAAGAAAACCCTCAATGTAAAAATGCTGGCTGTAGACAAATGCATGGAAAACCACACAATTTAGATACTACTGTCCTATAAAACTAGCAGGTACAGTGTAATTAAGTATTACAGCAGCAGTGGAAATAGTTCAGCTTTGAAACTCTATTAAAAGTGCAAGAAATATAACAAATAATACAGGATTCATAATAATTCAAGTAGGACGCTATGTTATTTGTTTATCAAACCCATTCTTTTACATCCATACTGGGTAATCAAGCAGGCAGCATTCCAGAAAAGGTTGTTGCTGACAGTGCTTAGAGTCCATGTGGTAGATGACTTGCCCTTTAAACTACACCATAAAAGAATTCAGATGTTACAGCTGGTGTAGAAGGGGCAACTGTCAGGTATGGATTCCAGTACAGTTATTGGCTGTTATAGGACGCAGCACAGTGGATTGTCAATCTATAGGAAGGAATGTTGAATGTTACACTAAGACTATCTAAGGTAATATTCCCTGAAGGAAAGTCCATAGTGGAGAGGAGGATGCAAGGAGTGAGACCAATATGAGATGAGGAATGGTGATTTGTAGCTGCTGTTCCTGGTGCTAAGAGATTGCTGAGATATATTGTTGAAGTGGAGGGGGCCAAGGCAAGACCAATAAATGAACAGGCAGTTCAGGGGGTAAAAGACAGCAAATAATACAGTGATCGTTCTCCCCTTTAGGCCAATATTGGAAATGAGTGGGTGAATTTCATCAGTTAATGAATTCATTCCAAGAAGCCAAATGTGAATTTTTCAAGATTTAAGGAGAAAACTGGCAGTGAGATATTTAGAGACTATGCTACCAATCAGCGTAAAGGCAGTAGCAAGATTATCATATGGGTCCTGAGACCACAGGTGAGTGTAAAGAGACAGAAAGAGAGTGAGAAAAAGATGGATGTATGTCTGTGCTGTGGATAGTGAAATGGTGGAAAAACTTCTGAAGCTGATAGATGGCAACATTGACGTATTTGGAAGCTGAAGGTGAGAGAGGTTGTTTGGGTGCGATTCCAATGAAGAAACCTCAGATGTGGAAGAGGATGTGGTAGCTCCTTTGTCAAGCATGGAGGGGCAAATTATAGGGTGCAGTCTCATGTCAACAATGGCTGGCTTCACATTGTGTTTGAACTGGTGTGTGACACTGTGTTATGGAGACTGAGGGCTTAAATCTTAATGTTAGTGCTGCTGTATCTTTTATTTTCCATAAACTATTATGTATATTTCTTTTGTGTAAGCTTTTGCCCTATATATTTTTAGTTCTGTTATTTTTATGGAACTGCAAATGATACTTTCCTACGTTGTGAATAATTTCTTGCAGGACAATAAATGTTACTGTTTGACATGGGAGTTAGGGGAAAATTGTTTGAGTACAGAAATGTTAAAGGATCATTACTGTTTTTTCAAGAACATTTAAGGAGGGTACAACCTTTGCTTTTCCTTTGAGGTATTTGGAGTAAAGACCTCATTGTGTGTATAATATATATATATATATATATATATATATATATATATATATATATATATATATATATACACATATCTATATATATGTGTATTTTCAAACAAAAGCTTTTCCACAAAATGATGTTTAGACATTTGTGTTTTTAAGGGAAAAGTATTCAGTGAACCATGTTTTCCTAAATACTACTTCCAGAGGCTGAATTAAAACCCAACATAGTTTATTCCTTAGCAGTAGCAGTAGCAGTGTTGCAGTATTGTACCAATCCAACTTTTTTCTATTATTTATATTTATTTATTTATCATTTAATTTTATAAGTGGCCTATTTCACAGACCCTTTTCACCCATGACCAGAGCCAAGAGGGCAAAGGCAAATGCAACCTACACACACACACACACACACACACACACACACACACACACACACACACACACACGAGCTCGCACATATAAAAATATATATAGTATTATATAATGAATAGTCGACATGTTAAATGATTGAATCCCATAACTTCAGCAAAAACATGTCCACCATTCATTATATTGACACTACTAAATAGTGACAGTTAGTAAATCAAAAAATTAAGAAAATTTCCTTTTCCAGTATATTACTGTAGAACAGAGCATGTGTGCTGTATCTTTAAGAAGCATCTCAAGGACTGAACATGCATATAAATACCGAGAACGTGCTGACCTCAGTGCCATTTTGAGAGTGCAGCCAGAGAGTGAGCATGTATGAGAGAAATAGCTAGTTTGTATGTAAGTTTACCTAAGTTAAAGTTAATAAGCCTCAATCCTAATGTGTTTGTATAACCCATGAAGTCTCATCTATTGTATCCTGACTAGATGAGCGACAATTACTAAAGTGGAGCAGCTTGGACATTTACCATACACACACACACACACACACACACACACACACACACACACACACACACACACACACACACACACACACACACACACACACACACACTATTATATCATGAATGGTGGACACGTTAAATTATCGACACAAAAAACTTCAACCAAAACACATGGACCATACATAACATTGACAGAGCTACACAATGACACAGAGTATGTTTGAAAAAGGAAATATATTTCCTTTTCTGATGTACTACCCATAACTGTACCACATATTCTGCTTGGATCTGTCTGAATAGTGATAGTGGTATGGAGAGGTATTTTTTTAAGGTAAGCTGCATGTTAGGGTTAGGGGATATGGTTAAGGTTAGCATGCATTAATAAGATAGGCGGGGGGGGCTTTGCTTTCTAAAGTTGTTGGGTGCAGAGCCCCTCAGAGTTCTAGTCCTTTCTACTGCAGCACAATTTTGCAATAATTAAACCACTTGTTGATGTTATCTATTGTGAGGTAGTCTGCAGTAATAATTTTTTGGTGCTCCACTGTTGTGCATGTAAGTTGCAGGTTAAGGAAATGTGAAAACTGTCTTTAGTTCAAGAACTAGGCATGAGTCTTTACTCTGTTTGAAAGCTCTTTCTCTGAATTCTAAATTTTCCATTTCCTTCCCTGAGTAGAGGAATAGAGGAAGCTGTAGCCCACAATGTGTACGGGGAGGAAATGTTCATAGTATTTCATCACAATATGTAAAAACAATCATAATGACACACTGTGTTACACTAGACATAATACAGGAGCAAGCTAAGTACTACTTCTGGCCACCTTGATGGAGATTTCTCATGGAATGTTACGACGGTAGCATGAATATTCTGAGCTACATTTATGCCATTGCCACATATGCAGCACAATACTTTTCCTTGGTTTGTGTTTGTACCTTCATAAAGAATATAGCAAGGGAATAGGTATTAATTTTCATATTTCCTTACATTAATTAAACCCTGATTAAAACATTATACTGTTTTTCAAATAAGCTCATTCTGGTTTGAAAATACTTGAACCCTAGTTAGTAGATAAACACAATTATTTTTGCAATGGCATTTTACCCTGTTTAGAAACATGAAAACTCATGGGTGACATCTTGTACATTTCTAACAAAGTAAAGTAGTATTTCCAGTGTTCCCATTTATTTCACCGACATTGTTTAAAAGGGTGAGACATTCTGCATTCATCCCATTGGTTACATTTATATATGAATGATGGCTTTCCTAAGAATGCTGCATTATTCATTTCCATACAGTTTTACAAAACTTAGAATATGATTCTTTTATTTTAATTAGAAATTCCTGACAGTGCTTTTATTTGGATGAGAATATTTTAAAAGTTTAGACACTGATAGATTTTTTTTTATAAGGAAAAAAAATCAGAAGTGGTACAGCCTACATATCTGTGTCTAGTTTGTATAAGCTTTTTAGATGTATAGTTTACTAGTTGCAAGAAATTTTGCAGAAGACATTGAGATACACTGGTGTGGTTCAAGTTTTTTAGAAGTATATTTTACTAGTTATAAGACACTTTGCAGGAGACATTGAGAAATACTACTGTGATTCAAATTTTTATAACTATATTTTACTAGCTGGAAGACATTCTGCAGAAGACATTGAGTTATACTAGTATGGCTCAAGCTTTTTTAGAAGTAGTTGTAAGACATTCTGCCATAGACGTTGAGATATACTAGTGTGATCACAGCAGCATTATGCAAAGCTTTGCTTGCTCTGTTTCTAGAATTCTGTTGCACTTGAGGTTTATCTTCTGCAGAGTTGAAATTCTTTATAGTTATGACGTGCATCCTGAGAAAAATAGCATAAAACCTTAGAAAACAGATAATTTACTTGCATCCATTAGGAAAAATAATACTTGAATCAACCCCATCTGTACTCTCATGCTACAGCTTCCATCTGGCCTATATATTTTCTATAATGCGGTGTACACAAACAGCTACCGGTTCATTCAACTACTGTTCCTTATATTCACTATCCCAGCCTCCTTTTGTACTAGTTGATATAAATGTCATGATAGCTTGTTTCATCTCTATCAGAATCTAATAATCATTATGGCGACTTCGTCCACTCAGACTTTTTAGCTAAACTTTGGAATTCTATTGGTCTAGACTAAGAACAGATTCCAAATGAAAAAATTTCCACCACAAGATAATAATAAATATTTTTTGTAAACATCTACAAGAAGAAAATAATTGTGTTGGCTGGGGAATGAATGTGGTTCATCTGCTTAGAAGGCAGCTTTGCTAACCACTATACCATCAATGCCATGAAAATCCATTGAAATACCCTTACTGAGAATCAAACCCCAGCTTTGGTGGTGAGAGTAACAAAAATCTTATCCACTAGAACAAAGAAATCAGAATTTTTGCATACATCAAAGGGTATTGTAATCCTTGTTATTCCATGGTATATAACTATTTTTCTGAATACCACTCTCAAACCATTCTCTTTCATGACTTCTTATACTACACCCTAGAGCCCTGTCCTACTGTTTCTACTATGTCTTCACCTATTTCTCTCTTTCTCTAGCAATACTTCTATTATTTATAAATAATGTTCCCTATCTGTGCCCACTCCTCTCCACCAGTCCACGCTATACACCCCCTCTACTCATTAATTAATAGGTTCATAGGTTCATAGGTAGATACTGGGCTATCTGCCCGAAGGCATATATTAGCCCAGCCATGTTGTGCGGTATTCACCGCCCCTTTGGTTAGTTCCCTAGGCCCTTGATCTAGCAGCTAGTACCCTTGGCCCCTATCTAGTAGAGCTGTTGGTATGATCCCTGGTGTGAACTTTCTGTTACCCATCCACTCGTCAAGGTTCCTCTTGAAGAGTGATAGTGAGGGGCTCTGTCTTATGTAGATCGGGACCTTGTTCCATAGCAAGGGAAGTCTTTGCAATGGGAATCTATAAAGTGTGTAGCTCGAGTGGATTTGGTTTTGCTAAGATGGATCATGTTCAACAGTTCTGGGTTGGACATGGCTCTGTATGTTAGACAGAGATCACCTCTGAGAAGGCAGTATGCCACAGAGAAAAGCCTTAGTTTTTTCAATCGTGCTGCACAGGGCAACTGTTTGAGGCCAGTAATCCTCTTAGTGAGGTACCTCTGTGGTCTCTCCAGCTGCTGGAGATGCCTAGCCAGGTACATTTCAATTGGTGCGTTGTACTCAATAATGGGTCTGATGAGGGAAGAATAGAGGGGCACCACTACATCCTTAGATCTTGATGCGAACCCTTTCGTAATCAGATGGGTCACATAGAAGACTTTTCTAACCACCTTGGCAACATGGTTATCAAAGGAAAGCTGACTATCTACTTGGGTCCCTAGATCCCTTATTACTACTTCAGATTTCAGGGGGTTACCTCCTATGTGGTTGTTTGCGGGTACTCTGTTTTTCCATGGGGGGTTACTACGCATTTTTTAGCATTTAGCTTGAGACCATAGCTTTGACACCATGCATCAGTCTTGTTAAGGCCCTTCTGGAGGATATCCATGTTGGCCGGAGACTCTATTATAGCACCCAGTTTGCAGTCGTCCACAAACTTGGTCAGCCACAGCCCTTCAGTGCTTGCCTGTACTTCTGAGAAGTATATGCCAAACAGGAGGGGCCCCAGGACAGAGCCCTGAGGGACACCGCTCATTACTGGTCTGGATTGAGACATAGATCCTGCTACTCTTACTTTGTGGGATCTGTCTGAGAGCCAGTTTGCGATCCATCTTGTGACGTAAGGGTTTATGCCCAGGTTGGTGAATTTATCAATAATACCCGAATGGGGAATGGTGTCAAATGCTTTAGCAAGGTCAAGGTAAGCCGTGTGTACCTCCTTTCCCTTATCTATAGCCTGAGTAACTGTCTCAAAGAAGTCCACCAGGTTCAGGAGGCATGATCTGCCCTTGACAAAGCCGAACTGTGTGGGGTCAAGTGTTTGGAGGTTCCCAATCTCTCCATTTATGAATTCCATAATGATTCGCTCCATTGCCTTACAGATCAGACTGGTCAGGCTTATTGGTCGGTAGTTCCCAGGGTCGGTTGTGGGCCCACCCTTGTGCAGCGGAACCACCGTTGGTGTGCGCCATTCTATGGGCAATAACTCCAATTTACCTATATACAGCTCATACTATTTTTGTGATGAAATCTATGCAGCATGTAATATTTTACACTTTATGTTCTGAATTTTTTTGCCTTACATTCATTTAATCCTGCATTATGAAACATTTATTTTAAATCTCTGCAGGCATATATATATGTAAGTAGGACTTTTTTAACTGTCTAAACATTTGGAGGTACTAGTGAAGCTTTTCTCCCCAGGAATCCACTGAAAAGTGGCTCCTTGCCTAACTGGACTATCCTAGCCAACAAACTGGAATTAATGAATAAATTAAATAAATAAATAAATGTCCAAGTCTGTCACACTTTACTCCAAGTTGTCTTGTATTTCTTGTTCATAGATGGCAGTGTCACTTTTTTACACAGCTGACTTTGGAGCCTACTATTCTATTAGAAGTATATTAACAACATGTACAATCAACAGACTTTTCTGACTCACCAATCTCCTTAGTTTCACCACTAGTTTCTGGTAAGTAGTACAATACAGTCATCTACCATGTTCATTTTCTGCCATGCAAAGCTAGTGCCAAAGCCTCCCTGTAACACCTGATGACGTCACTAGCAATTGTGGCCATGTTCGGCTGTACCACCATGCACTCAACTAGGACATGCATAAGCAAGACTCAAATGATGCTGATGAACAGTGTGAAGCACTCAGCTAAAACGTGTCTGCTATCTTAGCATTTGTGTCATTAATTATAGAACTCATCAGCATTAAAGATCACTTGAGTAGATTCTCCCAGTAGACAGAAGCCTCTGTCAAGGTCCAGTTTCAGGGTGGAATTAAACATTTAAGGTTATATGCAATGCATGTTATTTTCTCTAGACAGATGAAAAATAATTTGCATATCTTTAGCTAAGGACTACCTATTTCAGCTGTCGCTGTGATCCAGACAGAAAAAGTGACTCAAGTCAGATAATGAATCAAGCTGATGAAGAAACTTTGCAAGACAGATGCGAGGTGTAGCTAGGTCACTACTTAGATGAATTCTTCATCATGGATGTGATGAAAGAAGCAGACAAGAAAGGTTTTGAATCAATTCTAAGAAATGTATGTGGAATTCTGGGAATTTCATGCTGTTGATATAGTGTCAGCCAACTGAGGAGCTTAGAATTTTTTGACTTTTTTTACAGGGCATTGACAGAACCTGTTTTTCACTGCCAGTGATGACTGTGCCCTGGCCAATCAATAAAGGAGTCTCAATCCTCACCACTAACACCAGGGAGGTCATCTCATAGAAGAGAAAAGGATAACTAATACACACAGAAAATACAATTTCCCGTAAGTGCACACAGAGATCACAGTTGGCTGCTTCCTTGCTCACCAGGTCCCCAATAAGACTCCCCACTAGCACAGCTATAGGGTTCAGGTCTCAGCCTAACTGGGCAAGCTAGACCCTCCAGTACCCTCTCTGTCCAACCAGTGCTTCGTGTCCCTGCCAAGTAGCTGACACAACGCACACACACTTTGAGATAAGTATTTATACAACTTCACAGACACTTCTGGGAAAGGCTGACACAGATTCTCCAGCTGTGCCCCTTTACCCAGACTATACGGTAGTAATTACTGCCACCACCCATTTAATAATATCAGCTACTAAAAGGCCCTTAAAAGGGTGTCCAGTTATTACTGTGCAATATTATTATCCAATGGTAGTATGACTAACAGTCAAGGCTTACTTTACAATGGCATATTACAATAACCTCTATAAATATGCAATGTACTCTAGAGCTTAACTCTACACAAATCAGCCATAGGTAGAAGGTTTTAAAAATATTTAATAATAAATAATTAAAACACAAGACAAAACTACTACAGCAAAGAGATATCTAAGAGTTCACAGATCACACAGACACTTAAAATAATACAGTAGGACAGGTCTGATTTTAAAGAAAAATACCTAATTAATCTTTACTAGCTTTAACTATTCCTACAAAAAATCACAGTGCTAAAACTTACATGTGAGCATAAGGCAGAGTGCTGATAAGTTAGATATCCAAGATCAAAATGCTTTCTGTCTCTTGTGAAAAATAGTATTTGAACATTACTAACAAACATGTCTCCTAGGCCCTCCCAAAATTACATAATTTTTGACACATGTTTTCCCAGTATTCATATTGCATCATCTTAACACCTGGTCTGAGTTCTCAGGCCACAAACTGTATTATTTAGCAATATAACACCTCCTCAGAAACTTACAACAATACAAGGCATTTCACATATACATTCTAGCAGAAACCAGAGCAATAAAACACATTCCCTATCTAAATTCTGGTCATAAACTTTAGCCTTAAAACAATGGGCCTGAAAGCTTCATCCAGCCACACTGGAGCTGAATTGTAACATTAAAGAGATTCATAAGATCTTTTCAACTTAAAAAGACACATTTGAAATACTTGGCTTGGTTTTCCTTACAGCAGATGGCAATGTTGCAACAATCTTGAAGTTCACATTTTACAGTGTTTTTTCTACATTTAAAAACACAAGCCTGTATTTTACAGTTATTTATACAGTTGATAGAATTATGCATCAAATTCTATTTGACTAGGCTGGTAGCCTTCACCCATCTATCCCCAATCATCACACTGCCCATAAATAAAGTTAAGTACATACCTCCCAACTGTATAGATTTTCACAGAATATCCAGATTTTTGCCTCATATTTTTGGTACATTTTTCATAAAATTGTGTTTTTCTGGCAAATTAATGGCAAATTATTAAAGAGTGAAGTTAGAAAATAATGACAGACATTTGAGTTTCAGACCTCATACCCTTTAGAAAAGTAATGCTAGTTCAAAACCTGTTATTCTATCAGCTTTCCAAGTTTGTAAGAGCAATATTTAAAAAGTATCCCTATTTTTGGGCCTTTGTCACACTTTATAACTTTGTCCAGATTTCTTACTCTAAGAGGTAGAGATGTATGGTTAAGTAACTGAACAAACTGTTAAACATGGTGGTTGTAGCTGTAAAATCATAAAACTTGTTAGGAAATCAGGTGTTTGCTTGCTAGCTATTAGGCTGGGATGAATACTAGTTGCTAGATACCTAAGTGATGCCCAAATGGCAAAGGCAGGAGAAAAAAGCATCAAAGGTTTAGCATCAAAGATGATTAGAGATGATCAGAGAGCATTATAAGAACTTATTCACAAATACAATGCTGTGACTGTATGGCAAAGCAGATAGTTTGGTAGACAAATATTAAAGTCTCAGATAGAGAGATGGGTTGTAATCTAGCAAGAATGGTTTATGAAGGAATCTTTAGAGGGCTGGGGATATTCAAAGTGACTAAAAAAACAAAACATTCTAGGAATGTATGCTGTTTGGGTAACAGTGTGCATATGTAGCAAGAGGGTGAAGTAAAGCTTGTTTAATTCAGGCAAACAGGTAATGGCTGAAAATTTTAATTATTCTGAGAGGGTGGAGATGATACAGAGACTGAACAGAATAATGTTTTTAAAGGCATCACAAATTCAAAGTTGTTGCTAGAAGGAAATTAATTTCTGGCATTGTGAAGAATTTTTATGACATTTTGCCTTGTTTTCACTTCCACACATTTCAGAAGTGTCACCAAGATTTATATTGGATAGCTGCCTACATGTGGAAATTCAGACAAGGTAGATTATGTGATTAATTCAAGAATATTGAGCCTAAAAATGCATGCAAAACTTTCAAAATCTTTCTAGAAAAAGGGAAAAGTAGCAGTAGTTCAGAACCTGCAGGAGCAGATGAAAGGATTCTAAATAGGACTGTACATACATACATACACATACATACAAATATTTCAAGCAAGGCATTGATGCCCTTCTAGCTTGCCTGTATACCAAAACACTTGTTCCCATAATAAGTGTTCAGGCTGTTCTTAAAAAATATCTAAACTAGTGCTTGATTTAACTTAATTTGGTCATCTGTTCCATATATCAGCTGCTCTCACATAGAACCAATTAGTACACTTCTCATTCATATAAAATCTTCTACATAGGTTGTCTGATGATTCTCTACTACTTTTCGATAACACCAAACATTTCCAGAGGTAGTTGTCTCTAAATGCCCTATATTCCTGAATAAGATCTCATCTTAGATATTTATAAGAGACACCGTACAAGTTCAGATACTTTAGTCTTTCATAATAACTTAAATTTTCACATCCATGGATGTCCTTGGCATATTTCTGCTGTACTCTTTCCAGTTTATACACGCTTGTTTTCTTACAAGGTTTCCATATTGTTATTCCATACTCAAGTTCGGGTCTAATGTAACTAACAAACAATGACTTCATCATTTCTGATTTCCTAGACTTTATAAATCTTTTTATACAACCTATAGTTCTATTATAGGTTGTATAAAAATATCTTCAAAAAGCAATCTCAAGGTTTTGCTGCTAAACACTAGGAGTCTAAACCTAAAACTGTACTCACTGGAAGCAGTCTCCACCTTAGAAGATGCTGACATCTGTGCAGTCACAGAGACTTGGTTTAAGACCACAGAAAGCACCCCAGCCATAGCGAGTTATATTAGCCTTCCACACATTCAGACCACATACTGAAAGTGCAAAACCTAAAAGAGGTGGAGTATCAATATTCAACAAAGATGAATACACCCCTAGACTGGTTAAACAAAACGATTCCCTTGAACTAATCCAGGTCCAATTGACTGTAGGTAAAACGTGTCTCCAAGTTATTGCCAGTTATAGGACCCGCTCCATGAACCAGGACACTTATACTGTATATTTGAATCTACTTGTATTGGTCAAGATACAACCAAACACCCTGGTTTTAGGTGAATTTAACTACCCATCCATATATTGGGTAAACTATATGTGTACTAATACATTTGCCTAAAGGTTCTTGGACTTCATCAACTCCAATGCCCTGGACCAATTGGTCGATGCCCCCACAAGGGGCCCAAACATTCTGGATCTGGTGCTTACTAACATGGGTGATCATTGCACTACCCCATGTGTGCAGCCCTCCCTAGTGAGATCTGAACATAAATCAGTCTCATTAGAAGTAACAATAACATCTGACCCACCATTAGCAGCAACTAGGTTAAAAAACTTCTTCAAAGCCAAGTACAACCTAGCACATGATTGCATCAATAGCTTCATACCCCTGCCCTCACTGATGGCATGGACACCTATACTGAGGCTTACACCAATGCCTTGTATAAGCATCTACACAAATGAATTGACTCAGCTGTACCCAATAGGATCAAATCAAGATCCTCGGGAAAGAGCAAACCTGCCTGATGGACATCCACCATAAACAGGTTATACAAGAAGAGAAACAAATTGCTGTCCAAGAGCAGGAAGGGTTGGCCTCTGAATTGGAAGGATTCCTTCCTTGGCTTACACAAGCAAATAAGATACCTCATAAGGCATTCTAAACTAACTATGAATCCAAATTAGCCTCCTTCACTAAGGATAACCATAAGGCCTTTAGCTACATCAGAAACCTTAAAGGAAAAATCTAGATCTGCACAGAACTGGTTATTAATGGCACCACACATACTGAACCCACAGAAATAGCCAACCTGCTAGCTGACAGGTTCAGTGAAAACTCCCAGCCCCTGTCCCTACCACATATCTCCTAAAGCATCCCTACCACCTGCCTCCACCTAGTATCTCCAAGGAGCAGGTTGTAAATGCTCTCTCCAAAGCCAAAATCACAACTTCTATGGGACCTGATAATATCCCAGGCTTTGTTCTAATTGGATTAAAACAGGAACCAACTGCACCACTGAGTACTCTTTTTAACTACAGTTTAAGCACTGGTTTTGCACCTGTTGAATGGAAAACAGCAACTGTCGTCCCATTACGTTAAGGAGGTGCCACCACATACCTTGGGAACTATAGACCCATAAGCCTGACCAGACTAATCTTCCAGGCTATTGAAAAATAATCATGGACCTTATCAGCAAAGATATAGGAGACCTCCACATGCTTGACCTGACCCAGTTTGGCTTTGTTAAAGGAGATCTTGCCTCTTGAACTTCATGGACTCCTTTAAGACAGTCACCAAAGCCCTGGACAAAGGCAAACCCATGCATACAGCCTACATGGACTTGGCCAAGGCCTTTGACACTATTGCCCACTCAGGTATCATTGATAAACTCACCCAGCTGGAGATCAACCTGTGTATTGTTAGGTGGGTTGCAAACTGGCCCACTTGTAGAATGCACACAGTGAAAATAGGTGACTCAACCTCCACCAGCAGACTGGCAACCATTGGTGTTCCACAGGGATCAGTGTTGGGATGCCTATTGTTTGGAATCTGCTGCTCAAATGTACAGGCTAAAACAAAAGGCCTATGGCTGAAAAAGTTTTCTGATGATTGCAGACTAGGTGCAGTCATCGAGTCCCCAAATTATGTCAACATCCTAAAAGAAGGACTTCCACAGACGATCAACTGGTGCCAAAGTCATGGGCTAAAACTCGATGCATAAAAATGTGTTATCATCCCCTTCAACAAGGGCAACTTTCCTGCAGATCACTACATTAATAACAACACTCTAAACATGCAATCAGTGATGAGAGATTTGGGCACACAAGTTGACAGCAACCTTTCCTTTGACTACCACTCTTCCACAGTGGTAAGAAAGGCTTTCTACATCACCCACCTCATAAGTAAGGCTGTTGCATCCAGAACAAAAGAGGTTATAACTCCACTGTACTGCTCACTCATTGGGCCTATAATAGAGCAAAATGCTACCTTTGGTATGTACCTTACCAGGCACCTGCTGTAACTGGAAAGACCTCAAAGGTTTCTTACAAAGAAAATTCAGGGTCTTCAGCATATTTCATATCCTGACAGACTGAAATCACTGTCACTATACTATGAGTCTTAGAGACTACTCAGAGGTGACCTCTGCCTTGCATATAAAGCAATCTCACATCCTGAGCTAATGCAAATGCTGCATATTTGTAAATCAAGTGGTATAAGATGCACTCACTCTAGGGAACTCAACCTAGTATGTGATGTCAATAGGACTTGCTGGAGAGACAGATATGTCTCACAAAGGTTACCTCTCCTCTGGAATAATCTTCCAATTCAGGTGAAGTTGAGCCCCTCACTGACCCTATTTAATTGTAATTTGGATGATTGGATGGGAAAACACAAATTCACCCTGGGCGTTTCAGCTGTGTCCTTCTTGGACAGAGGCAGTAGTTGTTGACTTAGTTCTGCTTAATACCTTAATATTTTTGGGAACAGGGGTTGTCCTTGACTAGGCTTGTAAGGGCCCTAGGGCCATTAGCCTAGTAACCTCCTATGATCCTATGATGATATGACGCTATGATCCTATAACTATAATTAACCAATTGGTTGATATGATTAGAAAAACTCATAGCATGATACCCATATACCCAGGTCCTTAAATTAATCTACAGTTTCAATCACTGTGTGCTGTATTAAATATTCATGTTTCATTTTATGTCTCCAAAATCTCACATGCTTAGTTTTTGATGGAGCTGATTCAGCATATTATTTTCTTATGCCTAAATCATCAGTTTAGTCAAGTTCTTTTGCAGACATGCCTTATCTGTAACACATGTGATCAGTTTACCCAGTTTCAGATTATCTGCATATAGATTGTTGAACACCTCAGATGAAAAAGTTAGGCCTGAAAGATACAATCTAAACAAGTAAGGGCCTAGGACAGAGCCTGTGGGACACCCTGACTGTAACCAAGAATTGCACCTGACTATGGCCAGGAAACTGGTAACTGTCAGGGCAATGTGATGGTTACATGGCGAAAAAACAGACAACAGGCGGTTAGTTAGAAAGACCCTGAAATGGTGGGAAATGGCTGAGATGGAAAGAAGGCCAAGGGTATCCATGGTTAAAGGAGGTGTTATTTTGTCAGGACGTTTGGAGGGAACTATGTGGAACTTTTTTTGTACAGTTTATGAGATCGACCTTTTACTTCTTTATTCCTTTGTATAAAGGAGTTTTCTAGATTGTCAGGCAGTGGTATCAAAACCTCAAGGATCCAGCCAGATGTTGTGGATGCTTGTTTAGATGTGGTGACAGTCAGTTATGATCTGTTTAGGAAGGTCCAAGACAGACTAGAAGAGATCAAGGCACTATGTATTACTCTAATAAAATAAGATAATGGACACCTGCCCATTAACAGCTATATGTAGCTGGAGAGCTAGATGCAAGATGGGTTGCCAACTGGCTCAATGACAGCACCCACACTGTGAAAGTAGCAGACTCCAAATCCAACTTCAGACCAGTGACAAGTGGAGTACCACAGGGTTCAGTCCTGGGTCATCTCCTGTTTGGTATCTACTTCTCTAAAGTACAGGCTAACACAGAAGGTCTTTGGCTAACGAAGTTTGCAGATGACTGCAAACTAGGAGCCATAATCAAAACTCCTAATGATGTGGACATCCTACAAAAGCGCCTCACTGAGACAGATGCCTGGTGTCAAAGCCATGGCCTCAAGCTCAATGCCAAAAAGTGCATTGTCATCCCCTTTGGTAAAAACTCTGAATCCATGAACTACAACATAGGCGGTAGTATACTTAACACTGAAAGTGCGATAAGAGACCTTGGGACACAGGTGGACAGTAGTCTCTCCTTTGATAATCACATTGCCACAGTAGTCAGGAAATCCTTCTACATGGCACACCTCATCACAAAAGGTTTCTCATCCGGAAAAAAAAGAGGTCATTGTTCTCCTCTACTCATCACTCATTAGATCCATTATAGAGTACAACACCCCTTTTGGTATGTACCTCACAAGACATCTACAACAACTGGAAAGGCCACAGAAATACCTCACAAAGAGGATTACTGGCCTCAAACAGATGCCCTACGCAGACCGTCTCAAAAACTCCAGCTTTACTCCGTCACATATTGCCTACTCAGAGGTGATCTCTGCCTAACATACAAAGCTATGTCAAACCCAGAGCTGTTGGACATGCTCCACTTAAAGAAATCCCAATCCGTCCGAGCTACATGCTCTAGGGACCTAAACCTTGTCACCAGAATAAACAGAACATGCCAGAGGGATAGATTCCTGTCCCAGAGACTTCCCATACTCTGGAATAAACTACCTATCTATATCAAACAAAGCTCCTCATTAGCACTCTTCAAAAAAAATCTTGATGATTGGATGGGAAATAGGAAATTCACCCCAGGGATCACCTCTGCGGCTTTGCTTGACAGTGGCACGGGAAAATAATTTTCTTGGGTGGTAAAACCAGGGTACCTTTTTGGCTGGGCTTGTATAGGCCCCAGGGCCAATAGCCTAGTACCTACCTATGAACCTATGAACCTATGAACCAAAGATGTAATGTCATTGTCAGATGCACAACAGACAGCACACTAGGTGCAGAAAGCTAGGAGTTCCTTTCCTATGCCAGGTAAATTGAATGTTGACACTGCAGTCCAGCATAAGGGGGTTCTGCACTTCTGAGTGCGCCGTCCTTCAGATGAGACATTAAACTGAGGCCCTATCTGCTTGAGTTGGTGGTAGCTCATGTGGACGTTAAAGACCCCATGGTATCTATTGAAGGTGTATTACAAAATATTTACATATTTATAAATATTTAGAAGTGTGTCTATATATATATATATATATATATATATATATATATATATATATATATATATATATAGGAACACTTTATAAGCTTGAATTACTGAAATCTTGAATTTCAGTATCTCAAGTTCATAAAGTTTGTAAGGCAAACACCTTAACCATTAGGCCATCCTCCCAACATAGATTCGGAAGATCACAACCCCAGAAGCGCGAAATTCAAAATCTGGAATGCGGGAGATTTTGAATTAGTGGTCCTGGTGTTGCGCTGTGTTCATGGATTCAGGTAAGTGTTTATGTTTAAGGTTGTTGGGTAGGGGCTGTAGTGTGTGTTAGTGTGTGTTGTTACTGTGATGTGTGTGTGCAAGAGGAATGTACTTTGTGTGGTGGTGTTTTGTGTCTGTGTGCATGTAGTGCAACCTTGGAGTTATAAGTAGGGGGTGGGGGGTGCAAGGGGGCTTGCCCCCTGCATATCATAAGGATAGGTGTGTGTGCTTATTTAGTTGTGTGTGTGTGCATGTGTGTTGTAATGGTGTTTGAAAGTGCTGGCAGTTTGAATTTCACGGTTTTGCAGTTTTGGGATTTAGGGCTTCGTGATTGTGTAGTTTCGGGTATTTGGATTTTCTGCTTTATGGGCTCGAGATTCGAGATTTCAGAATTTCGAGCTTATGAAGTGAATCCATATATATATATATATATATATATATATATATATATATATATATATATATATATATATATATATATATATATATATATATTTGTTTACACTGTCATACTAACTTTTCATTCCTGTTATACCCCAAATCCTTTTTCTATTACCACCATCTGATTTTACTTATTATTGTTGCTAAAATCCATTTACCATTAAACATAATTTCATTTATTCATTCATTCCATATAACCCATACAAAATAAAATAATGTTTTAACTATTCTTTTAACATACTTTTTACTTCTATTCTTAAAATATCTATATTTAATCATATCCACAATTTTTATCCACTTATTTTATATCTTGAAAAAAATCTTCTTTACATAGTTTCTTCTATATCTTTTTTACTCTTACATTTCAAAAACACGTTCCAAAGTTGTAAATATATACTATCACTTTTCTTATTATATGGCATATTTACTTTTACTGGCAATTAATCTATTACCATTCTCCACAAAAAATCTTGAAAATCTTGGTATTCTACATTCTTAACTTTCTACAAACAAAACATGACAACACACTAAGAGCTACAACTATAGAGCTATATTTAAGAAAACACTTTCACTTGAGCTTCATGAGGTCCATCTGATAGAGTGGTTTACATTTTGATCATTGAAAATGCCTGTTTTTAAGAGGCTATTGCCAGACTATAGTAGGCTGTTTTATAACACAAGTAAATGAAAGTCAGTGTCTGCATCAATGGGACTCATATTCCTTGGAGCCAAGTATGAAAGCTTTATGCTTTATTATAGAACTTTTGATACTCTGCAGTTCAACACTTGTTGGGTTTTTATTCCTTGGGTACAGAAAGCCTACACAAAAGGTTCTGGGGTCTCAGAGTTGACTTACTTTTTTCCTCCTATCTGTGCACATCCATGAGCTCTGTAAAAAATGAGCACTGTGAATTATTGTCCACTGTAAGCTATTTCTCTGGATGCATGTACTGTTCAGAAATGGGAATCACCTGGTGTAGCTTTAAGTGATTACCTCCCCTGCATATAAAAAGCGCTGTCTTCATCAAGAGGAAGAGGAATGGGTACTGGTCACATTAAACATGTATATGAGTCTCTTATAAGCAGGCATTATAAATCTTTTTTGTTATACAAGAAAATATTAGCCTTTCATATTATATGTCAGGAGATCATGAGCCCCATAAAAGTGGGCACAACCTCTCATATTACATGTAAAAGACTAGAAAAACTTCTGTAATAAAGTTTTCATACTTGGATCCAAAGAATATGAGCCCCACTGATGCAGACACAGCCTCTCATTTTACATGTGGTACAAAACAAGACTAATATATTCTGGTAATAGCCTCATAAACATCAGTCCTGCCTTAGTCATAGCACTACTGCAACCCTCCTTAACTTCATAACCTGTATAAATCAAAACAGAGATGAGGAATGTTAGTCTCTACAATCTTTCTTAAACTATTGAAGGCCTCCTCTCCATAGATCTGGATAAACCTAAGCTCACTCAGTATGACAGCTACCTGTCCTGCAGAAAACAGGCTGTTAAATGACAAAATAACATCTCTTCTTTTCTTCCCATAGTAGTTGGAGTCCTCCAGGGGTCTATTTCAGGCCCTCTCTTATTCAACATATTTGTGAATGACCTCCACTCAGCAAGCAAAAATACAGAAATCATGCAATAAGTGGATGACTCTTCTCTGATTTGTGCTGCTGAAATGGATATATTGCGACAACTAACCCAGAATTCCATTACCTCTATTGAAACATGGATATCTGATTTCCAACTTTTTCAAAACCTTAAAATATTCAAGCTCATTCTTTTTATCCCAAACAATTCTCTACCCAGAAATCCCTCTTGACTCTAACCTCCACAAACATAAAAATGGAATAAGTAACTCAAACTAAGCTACTAGATGTAATACCCAATGACAACTTGAAATTTGACCACAATGTAGAAGATGTCAGAAAAATACACCCAAAATTGACACCTTCTACTGGCTAACCATTTAACAAACAATGCTAGAAGTTACATTGCTTCAGCTTTCCTCCTCCCAACTCTCCTCTATTCTTGTCAATCTTCAGGAAATGCAGATCAAACCCCTAGAGCAGCAGTACTACAACAAAATAGCTAATGTGGCATGCAAATCTCATCATTGTGTAGCACTAAAACCTCCACTCTAGCTGGAACTGCCTCAATCCCTGACTCTTTCTCAACTACTTATGGCCAAGGGAGCTCGCAGGATTTTTTGCAGGGGGGTGCAAACCCAGAGCCCTGCCCATGCAGCCCCACCCCCTCCACCCACACAGCCTCCCCCACCCACACAGCCTCCCCGACCCACGCAGCCATTCCAGTGTCCCATTACTTGGATATTTCTCCCCATTTGTCATAGACACTGTTCAAATCTCTCAGTGTGCATACTGTTTTATGCTTTACTTCTACAATGATTACAGATATTTGGATTTCATTTACAACTATTATTTCAAATTTTATAGCACAAACACTGATAGACATTTGCTAAACCTAAACAAAGCAATAGTCTTACAATGAAAACAGACTTAGCATTAAAACATCTCTACCTTTGAAACCCACATTCACTGAAACAGCATTGAAACCCACATTCAAAGAAAATGCATCTGGCCAGTGACGGTGTAAGTTTACCTTTGGGCTGTTTTCAAATCATAGGCTCCTTGCACACATTTTTAGAACCATGCAAAAATTCTTTGATTCACCTTCCTGACTGTATTAATTATACTATATAATAATTGAATTATATTCCTTGTATAATACAGCACCACTTGTTAGAGTGTGTTTTAAATTTATAGTTCTGAACATTTTTCCTTTAAGCAATGAAACAAATCATATGAACCAATAATGACAACCTGCCCAATAATAAATCAAAACAGAGATGAGGAATGTTAGTCTCTACAATCTTTCTTGACCTATCGAAGGTCTCCTCTCCATAGATCTGGATAAACCCAAGCTCACTCGGTATGACAGCCACTCAAACTTCTGTCATACAATCCAACAATATCAATCAATATGCAGAATCTCTGCAGAAGTAAATGTCATCTGAATAATTCCACATTAAAGAGATCTGAAACCAATGAAGAGGTTGTTGCTAGAAAACAACTTTATATTTCAGTGTTTCATTTACAAATTCAGTGCCTGTTGCCCTTGAAGAATAAATTGCCTGTGTTACATTAAAATAAATGGTAAGCTGGTATATTGCAATAGGGAATGGGTGGAAAGCTGAAAAACAGGTTCATAGTTATTAGGTGTCTCATCCAAAGGAGGACATACTAAGGACTGCACTTGTTACAGTGTGTTTTAAAATTTATATTTCTGAACATTTTTCCAGTAAGCAGTGAAACAAAACATATGAACCAGTAATGACAAAATGCCCAGTTCAGAACATTTCAACCATAAAAGGCCACACAAACTTCTGTCATTACAATCCACCAATATTGGTCAGTATGCATAATCTCTTCAGAAGTAAGTCATCTAAATAATTCCACATTAAAAAGATCTCAAACTAATAAAGAGATTGATGCTATAAAACAACTTCTATTTTAGTGTTTCATCTACAAATTAAGTGCCTGTTGCCCTTGAAGAATAAATTGCCTATGTTACATTAAAAAAATGCTAACCTGGTGTATTGCAATAGCGAATGGGTGACAATCTAAAAAAGAGGTTCAAAGTTACTAGGCATCTCATCCAAAGGAGGGGATACTAAGGACTGCAGTACCCCACCCCCTTAAAATACAAATTTACATGCTGTGGGAGTAGAAGCTAAACTAAAGTCCTCTGTATCTTTAAAATTCTATACCACAATAATGATACCATTTGCTAAACAAAACAGTTGCACATTTTAAACAGACTAAGCATGAGCAGCAGTAAACTTATCTTCCCTTGAAGCTCACAGTTCCTTGAAAATGCACTTGAAAATAAATTCCACCAGCGAACTCTAGGTCATTTGACACACACACACACACACACACACACACACACACACACACACACACACACACACACACACACACTCAAAGCAGTGCAAAGCATCTGTGTGGCATTTTTTTTTAACAACTGAAACATGATGGGAAAACACTGACCCTCATCTGGGAATTGAAACCTGGCTCACCTGAATTCTGTGCAAGTGTCTGATAGTAGGAAGAATCCAACAGATAACACTTGGGTTATTTTATAGACAAGGGTTGGTGTTTTCTTTTTCACCTCTCAGTTGCTATAAAGTAGTGCAATGCAGAGGATATGTACAGTACATCATGTAGCTGTAGGTACTTTGAAATCAACATGTATACCAGTGAGACACAAGTATATAATTAAATTTACCATAGCACTCACTGGTGAAAATCAGTAAATTAATACAATCTGCAAGACAGAGACAGAAATAATATTGAGTTTAAAAAAAAAAAAACTATAATTTTAATACAACTGTTAGGATATATGTACATTACTTGTCAACTCCTTCAGATATAATTTTGTACTGTGATTTCAAAAGATAAAAGCATTAACTTTTTTCTGTAATAGCATCAACAACCACCCAAAAAAAGCATACACAAAGAAAAATGTATCTAGAAATAAGATGATTATCCAGCAGCATATCATAATCATAGTATTCATTCATTTATTCTCTTATTCTCTCTTTCATATCCACTCTCACTCTCCTCCTTATTCTCCCCCTCTCTGGAATCCTCTCTGTTTACCTCTGTCATTCATTCTCTCTCTTGTATGTTCTCCCTCTCTCATTCATTCTTGCACCCTCTGTTCCTATTAGCCTCTCTCTCTCTTTCTCTTATTCACTCTCTCTTCTTCTCTCATTCATTGTCTTCCTCTCTGTCTCTCATATCCTCTCTCTCATCCATCCATCCTCTCCCTCTCTATTCATTCTCACTTTACCTCTGGTATCCTCTCCTCTCTCTCTAAATCATTCTCTATCTCTCCTGTATCATCTCCTTCCCTCATCATTCTCCCACTCTCTCATGTATCCTTTTTCTCCCTCTCTCTTTCATTTTCTCCCTCTTTCTCTCTTTCCTTCTCTCATTCATTTACTCACAAACAAAAAGTTACAAGCACTCGCAATACTAAAATAATCCAGCAGAATAAATAATCTTAGGGTCCTTTAAGCAGAAGATTAAATGGTCAGCTAAAACAAATAAAATATAGCAATGACGGTAAAAACAGCTCTGACCAGCAAAATGGTACAGTTTGTTAGCCTAAGGCAATCAACAGTAGTTCAAACAATCAAGGGGACAGCTCTGCATTTGCAACTTTTTCCAAGAACCAACTAATTAAAACAGATGCAGAAAACTAATGTCCAACTTTTGCAGCACACCCCATTCCATTGCTATTTACTTTGGAAACTGAAAATGGCAGTGTTCTTTTCTTTGCTGGCTGAACTCCCCAATTTACAGAAAACCAGACTGATCACTGAGAGCACTACTACAATGATACCCAAAGCAAAAGCATTACTTGAAGTAAGCTGAAGGACTTAATGTGCACCTGAAGCCATAATCTAAGAAGATGCTTGACAATAGGCAGAATGACTGCAAACTCCTTCAAGAAAATACATATGTCAGACAACAGAAAAGTGTTAAAACAGTGCCTACAGCTGGAATGGCATCCAGTAAATTACCTGAAGAAAAAAAAAAGCTGTTTGTTCAGGGGCCAAGCAGAAGAAAAGAAGAATTAAACCGGGAACATCCTCGTACGATCTGACAAACCAGTGTGGATCTCTAACAGCGATCTGTGCATCCATTCCTCACCACCAAAAACACAGAAAAACACCTTTCAACATTTCATATGTAGATATGAAAAATAAAAAATAAAAATACTACTTCAATTGTTCCCCATTTTTTAAATGCAACTGTAGAACATTTATTGTTGCCTGATCCCAGCTTCCTGATAGCTCGCTTGATTACCCTGACAAGTTCAACCAAAAAAACATGAACGGTGTCCACCCTTCCCAACTTAAGGAGCCAGAGATGGCAGAAATCTGACAGTAACTTGGTTTGACACTGACACAGCTACATACTACAAGACACTAGGGCCTAGGGAGGAAGCTACTGACACTTGTCTCAAGTGCGCCGCTTTCACGTTTGGTGCCAAGCTTAAAGCTGATATTGATTAAAAAAAAAAAATACCAGGAGCTTCTTTCTTGTGTGACTGTGATCAAGTTAACGTACCTTTCTGGTCACAAAAACCTTTCCTTCAATCTCCGTGCTACCACTATTAATCTGGAAAACTCTCCTCAACTGTCAACGTTCAGAAACGGAGATACAGTTTGAGGAGGAAATGAGGCTCATCATGTGATTGCAAGCTCCAATAGCATCTCCAGGTTCCAAACCTTTGCAGCTTTCACAAAAAAATCAAAAAAGAGTAAGTTGAAGTAGAAAAATGTACAGGTTTGCCAGTACATTTTTCGATTTCAACAAATCACAGATAAAGTAAGAAAATCCAGGGGGATGCAAGTGCACCCCCTTGCACCTGCCTGCGGGTGCCCTTGCTTATGGCACATAACCTTATTCATAAATCTGAAAAATGCCCTAGCATAACTCACATCCTTTAACAACACACAAAATAGGCCTCCTCAATCAGTAGATCAAAACTGCTCCTTATAGCTAAATCAAACAATTCTGCTGGTATCTGTCTCTACTCCTCTTACATTTTTAAAGCATAGAACTCCATCCCCCTTGTCATTAAACAAATACATCAGGTGAAATCATTCAAGTCTCAGTTACAACACTTAATGAGCACATGGCCATACTCCTGCTCACTTCCTAAATAGACAACCAGTCTTATCCACCTACACAGTGTATTCTAAGCAATGCTACTCCTCACCTTATCCAAGGACACTATACTGACATATTACATATGCAGCTTCTGCTTTATTATCCTTTTTCTCTAAACCATTTAGTTTCCTTTACTTACAACTTCCTTCTATTCTCCTCACACCTCTGTCTTATTTGTATTACATCTTGCTGTTCCATTCAACATCTCTTGGCTCACTACCTTGATTTTTTTTTCATGTTCTTTCACTATCTTTCACATTAAATTCCTTCTGTATCTTCCTCTGCCCAGGCTCAAACCATATATTAGCACCTTACAGCCTCTCTTCACAACAATAATCCTACAGACTTTTACTCAACCTTCACCATCCAGCTTCTCACCAAGCATATCTACTAATCACCAACCTCATCACATCGAATTCATGAGCCAAACACTATCTGTGCAGACACCTCTACCTATTTCACTGATGTTGCTTCTCAGACTTGACTTTTTACCTTTCTCCTCCTGCATACTGCTGTATAACTATCACCTCCACCATATTACTTAAATACATTTTCAACCCTCAGTTTTTAAAAGCTTGCTCTGGCAGATGACTTTCTCTTTTCTTTCCTTCCATTTTCTGTGTTTTGAACCATTATTGTACTCATATTGTATTCATGACTTACAATTTTTTTAACCTATTGATATGTTCTGTTTATGTTTTACTATGTGGTCATTTGCATTCATTCATTCTGATAAATTGCTTAAAGTCATTGTAATTTTACTTATATGCTTTAGTACCTATTGTACATATATTCATATTTGAACATTTCTCCCAGGGCCTCTGTTGAAAAGGAAAAACTTATGCCCGATGGACAATCCCAGTAAACAAATGCTAACAAATAGGTTCATAGGTGTGTACTAGGCTAGTGACAAAAAGGGCATTTTTAAGCCTAGCCATGCATCCCAAATCTCTGACAAGGTCTAGCACCCTTGATAAATTTTAGCACTCTTGGCAGATGAAACATTTATAAGCAAGGCTTGGCAGATGAAACAATTACAGGCTGCCTGTGTCCATTACAGAAAGAGGGGCCAAACCAGGGATGAATTTCCTGTTTATCATACAAGTGTAAAAGTTACACTCGAATTGGGTTAGCGAGGAACTCTGCTTCACATGGCTGGGGAGCCTGTTCCATAGACATGGTAGTCTCTGGAATACATACCTATCTCTCCAGCAGGTCCTATTTATATCACAGGCAAGGTTTAAGTCTTTAGAATGGGTAATTCTGGTGCTGTTTGTTTTGTTGATATGCAGGAGGTCCACTGAATGCAGTCTGACAATGTCTTGAATGCTGGCCATAGATCTCCCCTCAACAGCCAGTAGGATACAAAATACAGGGATAGGGCTTTCAGGCAGTCTTTATAGGGCAAGTTACTTAAGCCCTGTATTTGTTAGTGAGGAACCTCTGTGGACATTTCAATTTCTGGTTAGGTTCATACCAAAGGAGGTATTGTACTCAGTGATAGGTCTGATGAATGCTGAATTCAGTGGAACAAAGACCTCCTTGACCTAGATGTATTAATTTTGTTTATAAGTAGCACAACATAGAATAATTTCCTCACTACTGAAGACATGTGATGGGTAAAGGCTAGATTACTGTCGATGTGTGTTCCCAAGTCTGATTACTGGGTCAACTCTTAGGGCTGTATTGTCAATAATGATAGTTAACAGGGGTGTATGACTTCCTGAAGGTTACTATTATGCATTTCTTGGCATTTAACTTTAGTCCATGGCTCTGACACCAGTTATTTGTATGTCTGCCCTTCTTGGAGAACATTTGTATAGATGGAGGATTCTAAAACTGCTCCTAATTTACAATCATCTGCAAATCTAGAGTCAGAGTCCATTGATACAGGCCTTGACTTCAGAGAAGTAAATGCCAAAAAGGATCAGTCCCAGGACCACTTCCTGCAGGACTCCACTAGTGACCAGCCTCTTTGTAGAGGTGGACTCAATTCTAACTTCTTGCACCCTGTCTGTGAGCCATTTGGCTATCCACCAGGTGACATAAGGGTTTATACATACCTTTGTGAGTTTGCCAACAATGTCTGAATGGGGTATTGTTTCAAATGTCTTGGCCAGGTCAAGGTAGGCAGTCTGAATTGTTTTTCCCTCATCTATTGCTTTTGTGACCGTCTCAGAAAAAGTCCACCATGTTGAGCAGGCATGACCTGCCCTTGACAAAACCAAACTGGGTTGGGTGTAGAGTCAGGAGGTTTCTTAAGTCATCATTGATCATTTCCAAGATAATTCTTTCCATGGCTTTGGATATGAGGCTAGCAAGACTTATGGTCCTGTAGATGGCCCACCTTTGTGCAGAGTGATGACTGTTGCTGTTCTGCATTTGTGAGGAATGAAGCCTGTTTAGAGGCTACAGTTGAATAGCATTTCCAGAAATCCTGATAGGTCATGTTTCATGATATTTAGAAGACATGCTGAATTCTTCTCTGGGCCCATTCATGTAGTGATCTTGGCCTTAGAGAGAGCATTGAGGACCTGTTCCCTAGTGATAGTATGGGTAGTTATATTTGATGGTGTTTTCTGAGAGGAGATTGAGGGGGAGAGAGGGGTAAAGTTAGAGCTGAAATTTTCTGTCAGTAGGTTTGCTGTATTTTCTGGCTCAGTATAGCTGGCTCTATTAACAATGAGCTCTGCACACAACTGTGTATTGTCTTTGAGGTTGAGGACATAGCTAAGGAATGCCTTGTGGTTGTCCTTGGCCTGGGAGGCCAATAAATAAAAAAAAAATTAAAATAAATAAATAAAATTGTTGCATACCACACTAAACATTGTAAGGAGTTTGTGTCAGTGCAAAATTAGGTAAAGCTCATCTAGGTTAGAAAGGATTAAGGGTAGCTATAACATGGTCATTATTCACATGGAATGAACAATCTATGAAGATCTTTTGTCATTGCTAGGCAGCAGGATATGGTCAAATTACTGAACAACATGACTAGTGCAGGAAAACCACAGATGTAATGCAAGATTGTCTCAACACTTTAAATGGCAGGTGAATAACAAGCCAACATTTTGACATTCAGGCGTTGACTAAGCATATGATGTCACAGACAGAGGACTACTTGTTCACCAGCCTTAAATGAGGTGCGTAATCAGTAGAAGTTGTACCAAGCGGCTTTATGCTTCATTTTGGGTAAAATAAGTATTAAGTAAGAAATGTTCTGTCCCCATAGTGTCTTTTTTAAGACTCCTTCAAACATCTAGTTAAAGAAAATAAAAACAAGAGGTTGAGTTTTCTTTGTTAAACGCTAGGAGTGTCAACAGTAAAGTGTGCAGTTTTAGAAGTTTTTCTGTGCTTTGTGTCTGCTGATATCTGTATCTTTGCAGCAACCTGGTTTAAAAATCCAAAATTCATATGTAGCAGATTGTTGGGTATACCACCTTTCATTGTTGCAAGTCTGTTGGAATAGATGGAAATGCATCTATATTTTCACAACACCTAAGTTCTCCCCTCTGGATATCCATCCTTCAGATGAGATGTTAAATCACGGTCCCATCTGCTTGAGTTGGTGGTACCTCAGGTGGATGTAAAAGAACACACAGCACCCACTGAAAGGAGTAAGGGAAGTTCCTCGATGCCCTGGCCAAATTTACCTTAGTAGTATAAATACCACCTTAAGTCTCCCACAAAAAGGATAGGCTAGTATGATTAACTTAGTCAACAAAGAATAAATAGAAAAAAAAAAGCCCCAAAAGACTCTGAAGACTAGAAATTGGTCACAGAACAATAAATAAAATTAATCTATCTATATGTTCATTCATTCTCTAATTACCTGCTTACTTCAAGTCAAAGCATTCAAGTAGCAACAGCCTATAAGCCCTCTCTGGGCACACACAGATGAATTAATTATAAAGAGGTGCCACCTTGTTACAGAATACACTCACTCACTAATACACTCACTCTCACACAACGCATACACATAAAAATAAACTGCATGAACACCATTTCACCTATGGCATGTCTTTAAGGTGGTATTAAATATAATGTAACATCATAATGCCTATCATATACTATCAATGGCTCTTAATGAGTATGAGAATTTTCTGAGTTTTTGGATGTAAAAATTGATGAAAAATACAATCTCTCACTGGGGTACTTTAGCAAGCCAGACATTGACTGGGTAAACTACTCAACTTCAAATAAATATATTCAAACACTATTTACTTGTATAAAAGACAAGAATTTTGAAGAAAACATTGTGTAATCTGTCTAGTGCCAGTAATATCTTTCATGCTACATTATGTTATAACATAATGCGACTTGTATGAAAGTAATGACAGTAAACCTTGTTACACATAGTTTGCTGACACCTGAGTCGCTATACACCTGTACACAAGCTCAGAATATTCCCTGGCAATTATTTCCTGTAGTAATTGGAGAGATGGACACACACTAATGTCATGCCACAATGGCTTTCAATGTACTTTCTCATAAATACCCTATGCACATGCATACACAGTCAGAGCCATATATGGCTACATCATGGATGTCCCAGCAGGACAGTGGTTGTATTATACCAATGGTATATTTATAATTGTAGCATAGGTCATACAAATAAGCATGAGAACATGTATTGGTATCTTATGGTGTATTACAATGCATGCATGACAAATGAGCTTGTGATACTTAGAACTATGTCTCAGTCCACAGTGGTACCCACATTTACCCACATGCATCATCATTTCAAGGACTACATGAGACAGTGAGGACTGGGTGTCATCCCTGAAAATGACTGTATCTGGTGTCCACTTTTACTGTGTTTACCTGTTCAAAGTGATGACCTGTTTTATTCAATTAGCTGTATATGCTGAACTTTGCAAATGTGGTCACAGTAAGTGCATGTGTGTATGCGTATTTGCATGAATTCAGTTGATATGATCTCAGTTGATAATGGTGACAGTGATCTTTGTTAGAAATATGGTTTTACTTCATGTGACACAAGGGAAATAGTGCCAGTCCAGCTATCTGGAATTTTGTAAATAAATATATGTCATTTGTGAATATTAATAGGATTCCTATGCTTGTTTTACAACTGTAAGAGAACTATATGTTATATGTATATTAAGCTACTGGTGCAGAAGTGTGTGTAAAGTATTGAGCTAAAATGTAACCACAGTGTACCCTACTGGAAAAGAACATAAATGTATATAAACTATATACCTGTGCAAATAGGTTCATAGGTTCATAGGTTCATAGGTTCATACTAGGCTATCTGCCATAGGGCATTTATAAGCCTAGCCAGAATGTGTTTGGCTTTCGCCACCCATTTTAAATTTATTTTGCTATGCCCTTTTTCGAGGTTAGTATACTGTGCCTCTGTCTAACAGTGACACAGAAGTGATACCCGGGGTAAACCTACGATCTCCCATCCACTCATCAAGATTCCTCTTGAAGAGAGTCAATGAGGGACTCTGCCTAACCTGGACTGGGATTTTATTCCAGAGTGAAGGGAGCCTCTGGGTTATGAATCTGTCCCTCCAGCATGTCCTATTTATTTCAGTGCTGAGGTTCAAGTCTCTCGAGGCCGTAGCTCGATGGGATTTGGATTTTCTGAGGTGCAGCATGTCCATTAATTCTGGGTTGGACATGGCTTTATACGTCAGGCACAGATCACCTCTGAACAGGCGGTATGCCACTGAGTAGAGCTGGAGTTTCTTTAACCGGGCAGCATATGGCATCTGTTTGAGCCCTTTGATCCTCTTGGTGAGGTACTTTTGGGGTCTTTCCAGTTGCTGCAGGTGTCTGGTAAGGTACATCCCAAAAGGGGCATTGTACTCAATTATGGGCCTGATGAGGGATGAGTAAAGAGGCACGATGACCTCCCCGATCTAGATGTGAATCCCTTCATGATTAGGTGGGCTATATAAAATGTTTTTCTAACCACTTTGGCCACGTGGTTGTCAAATGAGAGATTGCTATCAACTTGGGTCCCCAGGTCCCTAATTACTTCTTCTGTACTTAATGGATTACCACCTATGTGGTAATTTGTGGGCACTTTGTTTTTGCCAAAAGGGATGACTATACACTTTTTGGCATTTAGCTTGAGGCCATGGCTCTGGCACCAGTTGTCTGTTTCTATGAGGCCCTTTTGGAGGATGCTTGTATCGGCTGGAGAGTCGATTATGGCACCCAGTTTGCAGTCATCTGTGAACTTGGTCAGCCACAGTCCTTTCGTGTTGGCCTGTACCTCCGAGAAATATATACCGAACAAGAGAGGTCCCAGGACTGAGCCTTGTGGGACACCACTTGTAACTGGTTTGGAGTCTGACATGGCTCCAGCAATTCTAACCATGTGGGTTCTGTCCTTGAGCCAGTTTGCAATCCATCTAGTGACATATAGGGGTTTATATTTAAGCTGGTGAGCTTATCTATAATGCCCGAGTGGGGTATTGTATCGAAGGCTTTTGCGAGGTCCAGGTAGGCTGTGTGGACCACACCTCCCCCCACCCACACACATCTGCCCTTTGTCAATGAAGGTCTTTTAGAAAAAAACTGATATCTGGACTGACCTGGGAAAATACCTTCCCCAGGTGACTGCCATTCCCTGTACTGGGGAGCAATGCAGACATTGCCTGGATGACCTGTACAGATGCCAACTAGATAGTCTTTGCCTGGGAGAAGAAGAAATATTATGAGAGCATCTATAGCCTTTCCAGAATTATTAAATTAAGAGAGCAGACATAGGCTTTCTCCAAGTATATAAAACCTTTGTTTTCACTGCTGTACAGCCTCTTACTACAGCTGTTATCAAAAAAATATTATTGAAATGTGTAACTGTTCTCTGGTACTAATTGATACCTATATAGAATGCATTGCAATACTAATTATTTACTTAATTTTTTTCCTAGAACCATAATTACTAGTATTTCTTAAGCAAAGGTGACTCTATTCTTCCTATCTCCCTAGAATGTGTGCCACTGTATCCTACTTTAACATAGCAGGCTGCACATTCCTTATAGCTGATGTTCCAGCTATGGCTACTTGAAATGTCATTTCAGGACAATGTCAGACACTTGAAGGGGACATGCACACACATTTCCACACTTGAGCTCTTGAAACTATTGATTTACTGCTGGCTTTTAGTGTAATTTGTAAAGTGCCATGCAAATAGAACATGTTTGGTGTTATACTGTTAGCAATTACTCTGCTTGGGCAGTGCATGGCTTAGCCTAGCCATGTATGTCACTTGTCCATGGCATATTGACTATGTCCTTAACACATGTGCTACCCACCTACCTGACAGGAAGTGCATCTGCCATAGATACTATTTTCATTGGAATCTCCTAATCTGTACCCAGTCTCCTGTAGTTTTTATGACAGATTGTGATTTTGCACCTGGTTTTCTCTTCTTTCTCTTTTCTTTTATCCAGTATCTAAAAAAGTACAAAATGAACAGAAGCATACATTTGAGGAGACTACAGAGGTTGACCTGACCTGATATGTTTGCTTCATTTCAATTTTAATATTGCATTTTATGCTGCTATCATTTACTGTGCACTCATCAGTTCTTTTCTTCCTATTTTGTCTCCCTGTGCATGTCCAGAACAGACTAGGGAACCTGCAGTGCAGTCTGACCCTGCCTCATCTTCTGAGCATGTCCCATGGCTACCTCATCTTGGAGAAGTAGTAGCTCTACCCCAGTAGGTAGCCCAGGACAGAGCCCCATCTCTGGGCATGCAGAACTGCAGGCAGTGATCAAGAGAAAAATGAAGAGAGGGATGGAAAGAGAGTGTGGCCTGCAACACCATCTCCTTCAGTGGCTTAAAGCCTCACTGGACTGGCAAGTTGTGGATATACAGCCACCAGAGTCAGATTACCAATAAAGGCTTGGAAGTTATCACCACTACTAGTCTCTGAGTCAGTTAAATCAACTGCCTGTTCCCATGTCCCACATCTATCTCTTGCCCACTTAACAAACACACTATTCCATCACTACCACCCTTTATGCATTGTCTTACACCCACCACATTACCAGTTTTTCATCCTTGGTCTATCTACCTTCTCATTCTTTTTGTGACCCTCCTCTATTGTGTACACATTAATCCCCACATTCTTCTGTCTTTATTTGTTAACTACCATAGACTTTTACCTCTGTGAACTTCACTCACCTAACCACTGACAATTGGGGCAACTCAGGATAAATATGTCTAGGCTTGTCAGGGTTCTAGGGCCATTAGCCTAGTAAACTCCTATGAACCTATGAATATTTGTGTCCACCCCATCTCTTTCCTAATAGACATCCCTACCCTTGTTTCCCCTATAATTTCCCCCCTCTTTCCCATGTAAATCATGTAAATTAGAGCATAAGATGGCCTATCCCCACCAAACAAATAGCACACTCTTCTACCCCTCTTCCTCCTGCTGCTCGTTCTTCTATGCAGTCTTTCTGTTTCTCTTGTCTGGTCTTTCCACTTTCCTACTTTATAAATGCAGATAAAGAGGACAACACATTCTTAACTGCACTGCTAATGTGTGTAAGTCTTTCATCCAGTGACATCCAGCTTCAGACAGCCTGATAGCTGCACTGACTTGTGCTTCACAACCTTTTATAGAAGGATATGAAGTTCAGCTCAGTTTCACATCTGGGCATGTTCTGTGTATGTATGGCGTTTTTTTTCTGCATACTTTTTCTGCCTTGCGTGGTTTCATCCCTGCACAATTTGACTGGGTGAATCTTTATATGCTGTATATATTCAAAAACAAGCATTGCTGTTTCACATATATTGCGCTAGCATATTGGTAAAGCATCAATGTTTAAAGATTTGGAAGACCACGCAACAGTCTCAGACTAACTTTTCTTTTCCATCACACTTTTTAAACCACACTGGGTAGGAAGAATGTGATCATGATCACTAAGAAAAGCAATTTTATGTTTACTGCTATGTTTTGTCATAACATGAGCACAGTCCACACTCATACTTTATTAATCTTTTGTAAGAATTCTCAGACATTGTCTCATGTTCCCATCATAAAATTGTCTTGCAATAACTGTTTACTTATACTGATTGTCTCTGCAGTGGTTGTCAAGTATACATAAGAGAAACTTTAGACATAATTAACTTGAAAGTAGTCTGAAATAAAAAATAAATAAATAAATACAAACATTTTGGTGTGAGAAACCTAAACCATCTGTAACTGAAGCACTGAAAACTGTAAAGGAGGTAAAACAACTGGAAACGGGCTCTAGAAAAAGGAAGGAGAAAATTATGCAGAAAAAGTACAATTGTGTTAGCAGAACTTACAATAACAGTAGATGTCTGAATGATCACTGCTGCAATAACCTTAGCTATATGGGTTATATCCTGCCAAGGCTATAACTGCTGTTCAGTTTCCAAAGCTTCAGGGCAGCTTCCTTGCACCCAAACTGTTCAGCAGCTTGAGCTGAGCTGACTTAAATACATGCTTGGACACCAAGCCCTTCAGAGTTTTCCTGCCAACAGAGAGAGGGAGGCTGAGTCCTAGCAGGACAATGCTAGTAATAACAAAAAAATTAATGTTCACTCATTGGCATAAAAACACATCAAAATGGGGGATGGTGGAAGGGAGTGGCTACTGCAGTGGTGATCATTCAAACATCTACTGTTATGGTAAGTTCAGCTTACAGAACTGTACTATGTTCTTCATAATAATCACTGCTTCAGTAGCCTTACTATACAGGTAGATTACCATAGCTAATTATATTTGGGGGGAGGATGGAGACAGGTCCAGGAGCCCCTCGAGAATAGTCTTAGGAAAACATGAACTAGACCTAGAGAAGGAATTAAAGTTATTTTGCTATATAAAAATATGTACAGAAGAACAAGTAGCATATTCTAGAATACTTTAAGAATCCAACCCAAAGCCATGGTTAAGTGGCCCTTGACCCTGCTTGGAATAGATTTGTCATGGTTAGTACAAGAAAAGGTAATAGCCTGAGACAACCATTTGGAAATAGTCTGTTTTGACAAAGATCGTAGCATCTACTTACTTTCACAAGAAATGAACAATTGATCCAAAGATCTGAAAAATGTAGTTCTGTCAAGATAGTGCCTGAGTTGTTTGTGGACATTCAATGCATGTGGTATCATTTCTCTCTCATTTTTTGGTTCAAGAAAGAAAATGGAGAGAGTGATAGTTTGGCTTAAAGTAAATTCAGATACCACTTCAGGCACAAAGGGGTTAGTTCTCAAAGAAACACTGTCACTTTGGAAAATGAAGCAGAGTTGACACACCATAAGTGTTTGTAACTCAGACATCTTCTTAAAGAGGTCAGAGTAATCAGTAAAACTATTTTTCATGTTAAGAATGTCAAGCCAGCCAGATTAGCTGGTTCAAATGAAGCAAGTGTCAGCTTCTTTAACAGAAAATTAAACTCCCAAGGAGGAGCCATCAGTTTACTTGGAGGCCTCTTGTGGAAAACCCCTTTCAAGAACATTTTGACATGATATTGCCTTGAAAGAGGAGGATCCATGGGCAGACATGCTGAAATAACAATAAACCTTGATGGAGGAATAAGAAAGGCCATAGAATAGTAACTCACACAAATACTGTAAAACCAGAGAACAGCTAGACCTGAATGGGTGCTGGTTATGTTGTTGACACCAACTAGAAAACCTTTTCCAATTGCTAATATAAGATTTTCTAGTAACATGCTTTTTTGCCACCTGCATGTCCTCAGAAAATCAGGTGACTAAAAGGAATTAAGACTCTATAATCCAGACAGTCAACTGAAGATGATTGATGGCAGGGTGTATCAAACACCCCTGTTCTTGTGTGAGCAGATCCATTCTGTGAGGAAGCTTGTGGTAATTGCTCCTAGTCATTTTCAAAAGAAGGGAGAACCATGGTTGCCTGGGCCAGAAGGGAATCACCACAAAGATCTTGAGGATTCCTTCTGAATCTTCAGAAGTACCCTACATATTTGTGGAAAAAGTGGAAATGCATACAGGAACATTTATGTTCAAAGAAAATAAAAGGCATATGTCTTCCAGCCCTACTTGCAATGAGCCCTGGAACAGAATTTTGCCATTTGATTGTTCAAAGATGAGACAAAAAGGCCTACTTGAGGAACTCCCCACAGGTATATCAAATCTTGGATAATCCCCTGATCTAGTTTCCATTCACAAGGGTCAGTCCTGGTCCTGCTCAGCTTGTCTGCCACACAATTTTGCTCTGATGGAATGGAGGATGCCTGCAGACTGAGATTGTGCTGTGAAGCTATATCCCAAGCTAACATGGTTAGTCTGCAAAAATGGTACAGCCTGGTTCCACCTTGCTTACTGATATGTCACATGACTGTGGTATTGTCTGTAACCACTTGAAGAGGTTCTGTGGACCAAAGATGGTTCAGAGAGTTGAGGGTCTTTATCAGACCAAGCAAGCATCTCCTTGGTATTTGTGTACTTGCATCTGTTCTTGGCTTCCCATACTCCCTGCAATTTTATCTCTCCTTAAACTGTTCCCCAAGCAAAGTCTGAAGTATCTGTGGTAACTGACTGCTTTGGAACAGGGATGGAGAAGAGGAAACCTGGATTTAAGGATATCTGTTTTCTCTACCAACAGATTTCTCTTCTGACATATCCCAGTACTGGGATCTGAAAAGATAAAGGGTGCTGATGTTGGGACCAAAGAGATTTCAGATACTACTGTATCTTTCTCATGTGGAGTCTTGCCAGGGGTATCATTAGAATCATAACTGCCATGAGACCCACAATTCTGAGGCATTCCCTCACAGTGACTGAAGAATGAATGGAAAACCTTAGAAATAATTTGTTTTCATTTATAGGTTCATAGGTTCATAGGTAGGTACTAGGCTATCTGCCCTAGGGCATTTATAAGCCTAGCCAGAGTGTGTCAGCTTTCGCCGTCCAATTGATTAATTAACTGAGCCTCTGTCAAGAAGAGCCAATGAAGTGATCCCAGAGGTGTATTTTCTGTTACCCATCCACTTGTCAAGGTTTCTCTTGAAGAGTGTTAGTGAGGGGCTCTGCCTAATGTAGTTAGGAATTTTGTTCCAAAGCATGGGGAGTCTCTGTGACAGGAATCTATCCCTCCAGCATGTTCTATTTATTGTTGTGGTGAGGTTTAGCTCACTAGAGTGAGTGGCTCACAGTCACTTGGATTTCTTTAGGTGGAGCATGTCCATCAATTCTGAGTTGGACATGGCTTTGTAAGTCAGGCAGAAATCACCTCTGAGTAAGAGATATGTGACTGCGTACAGCTGGAGTTTTTCCAGTCGGGCTGCATAGGACATATGTTTGAGGTCAGTAATCCTCTTGGTGAGGTACTTTTGTGGTCTTTCCAGCTGTTGGAAGTGTCTTGTGAGGTACATCCCAAATGGGGCATTGTACTCTATGATGGGTCTGATGAGTGACAGGTAGAGGGGCACTATACCCTCTTTATTTCTAGATGCAAACTCTTTAGTAATTAGATGGGCTACATAGAAGGATTTCCTAACTACTTTGGCAATATGATTGTCAAAGGAGAGATTACTATCTACCTGGGTCCCCAGATCTCTTATTACCTCTTCTGTATTAAGGGGGCTGCCACCTATGTGGTAATTCATGGGTGTTTTGTTTTTCCCAAATGGGACCATGACTTTGACACCAGGTGTCTGTCTCAGTAAGGTCCTTTTGGAGAATGTCAGTGTCAGCCGGAGTGTCAATTATGGCTCCAAGTTTGCTGTCATCAGTGAACTTGGTTAGCCATAGTCCTCCTGTGTTTTCCTGTACTTCTGAGAAGTATATGCCAAACAGTAGGGGTCTCAGGACCGAGCCTTGTGGGACACCACTTGTGACTGGTTTAGAGTCGGACCTGGAGCCCACTAGTCCTACCGTGTGAGTTCTGTCTGTAAGCCAGTTGGCAACCCATCTTGTGATGTAGGGGTTTATGTTCAGGCTGGTGAGTTTTTTTATAATTGCCGAGCGGGAAATGGTGTCAAAAGCCTCGGCGAGGTCAAGGTAGGCTGTGTGAACTATCTTCCCCTCATCTATGGCCTTGGTGACTGTCTCGAAGAAGTCAACCAGATTTAGTAGGCATGATCTGCCCTTAACAAAGCCGAACTGGGTCGGGTCAAGTGTTTGGAGGTTCCCAATGTCTTTGTTAATGAGTTCCATGATGATGCACTCCATAGCCTTGCAGACTAGGCTAGTTAGGCTTATGGGGTGATAGTTACCAGGGTCAGTTGTGGCTCCTCCTTTGTGGAGCGGAATAACCATTGCTGTGCACCATTCTATGGGCACGCAGCCTGTGGAGAGGCTGAGGCTGAACAATGTGTTTAGGTGGGGGGTTAGTTTGTTCTGTAGTTCATGCAAGATACAGCCTGGGACACCATCTGGCCCCATTGATGCTGTGCTTTTGGCTTTTGAAAGGGCTGTTTTCACCTGTGCGTCTGTGATTTCTGGGACACTACACTTTTCTGGTATTGTTGTGGGCCCTTTTGGGGGTGAAAGGGGGGTGAAGTTTGCACTGAATCTATCTGCCAGGATGTTGGCAATATCAGTGGGTTCAGTATATTTTGTGCTATTTTGCACTAGCTCAGAGCATATCTGTGAGTTGCCACTTAGGTTCTTGACATAGCTAAAGAAGGCTTTGTGGTTATCATTCAAATCCTTGGCTATTTTTCTTTTGAAGTTAGCCTTGGAGGATTTTATGAGGGACCTTAGTTTCTTACTGATACTGATCAGGGATGTCTTTCCTTCTTGGGATTTGCTTTTTTTCTGACCTAGTTTCCTCCTTCTATTGTATAGCCTGTTTATGGCAGGGGTCCACCAGACTGGTTTCCTTCTCTTAGGGGAGTGAGTCTTGGTTTTGCTAGGAATGGCATGATCCATGCATCCTTGTAGGTGCTCATAGAGTGCATTTGTAAAGGTTCCTGCATCTTGGACACTGTTATCCTTTAACGCGGGGGGCTGTGAAACTTACCACCTCTGTCTTAAGTAAGGTGAAGTTTGCTATAGAAACATTTTCACTGTGGTTTCCTTGGATGGAGGTGGTGGTGTGTTGTGGACATCCAGAGTGATTAGTTTATGGTCTGATCTAACAAATGACAGGTTGACCTCTGGTGTGGAACACCTGTCGCCCATGTTGGTGATGACCAGGTCCAATATGTTTTCACCTCTGGTAGGGGAGTTTACCAGCTGATCCAGGGCATTTAAGTTGATAAATTCCAGGAAGCGCTGGACCTGGGAGTTTGTACTTGAGTAGTTTTCCCAGTTAATGGTATGGTAATTGAAATTGCCGAATATCAGGGTGTTTGGTAGGACCTTCATGTTTTCCAGTGGCTCCAGAAAGGCGGAGTGGTGGTCCTGGGTCATGGAGGGTGATCTGTAGCAGGCCACAATTTGCATTTCAGTTTTGCCTGATGTTAGTTGCACATGGATAATCTCGAGAGGTATCATGCTGCGCCACTAACCTGGAGGTGTAGGTATCCTTGATGAATATGGATACACCTCCTCCTTTTGTGTTTTGGTCCATATTCTGTGGCCAAAATGTGTGGTATGAGTTGTAGCCCGGTAGTGCTGGGGTGCTCTGTGGAGCCTTGAACCAGGTTTCAGTTACTGCACAGATGTCGATGTTCTCCATACTGAGGAGTGCTTTGAATGTGTGCATTTTGAGATTTAAACTCTTGGCATTGAGTAGCATAACCCTCATTTTTTTATTTGTGCTGTTTATGGAGGTGGGTTTATAAATGTATGACTGCCTATGTAGTAAATGATGGTTTAATAAAGATGTTTCTTGTTTAAAAAAAGGCAGAAATTTAATAATTTATGTAATATTGCCTAGGTTATATGATATATTACAATGGATCTACTTCATTTGCCCTAACTTCTGATTGACCGACACCCATTTGCCTGACCCCATTTGACCGAAATGTAATTTGACCGAAATGTCATTTGACCAACACTTTATTTGACCGACAAGTATTATTGGCAAGTAAATGGGATATGCCCCCTTCCCCACTGTAGTGTGACCCTGGAGTTAGAATATAAAGTTAGGGGGGTGTGGGGGGCACAGCCCCCCAGTTACTTTTGTTTTACTAAGCAATATTAAAGCAAAACTAAACAATATAATATGAAATTAAGTGGGGGGCTTCACCCCCTCACCCCCCATTGTGGGGGGCTGTGCTCCCCACACACCCCTAACTATATATTCTAACTCCAGGGTCGCACTACAGTGGGGAAGGGAGCATATCCCGTTTACTTGCCAATAATACTTGTCAGTCAAATGAAGTGTCGGTCAAATGAAGTGTCGGTCAAATGAAATTTCGGTCATTTGGTGTCGGGCAAATGGGTGTCAGTCATTCGGAAGTTAGGGCAAATGAAGTAGAACCATTACAATATATGTGAAGTATAATGTTTATATTAATATAGTTAGATTACTTTCATATGAATGTAAATTTGCCTATGCCACAAGTGAAAATTCAATAAAGGTGTTTGAAAAAAAAAAGATAAAGATCTATTTTTTCCTGTGGAAAAAAAAATCTCTTTGAACTGAGGTGCCTAGTTGACATCCCAGGAACACAATCTTGTGTGAAGGAGTCAAGAAAGACTTTTGAATGTTTTCTTGGAATTACAGCTTGTGTAAGAGATCTGTCACCCAAATGAAAAATGCCTGACACATTGTAAAAGACTCTGCAAAGATAAGCAAGTCATCTAAATATGGAAAATATGGATACCATGAAGCCAGCAATGTACTATAATTGGAGCTAGACACTTTGTGAACACTCTTGGTGCAATGGATAGTCCAAAGAGTAAAGCATAAAACTGATAATGTGATCTGGACACACAAAACCTTAAGAGACATCTGAAGTTTGGATGAATAGGGATGCAGTGAAGAACATGTTTTAAGTCTGGTGTTACCAGGAGCTTGAAAGAGGAAGAAAGGGTAACAAATTATGAAGTGATATCATTTTGAATTTGTGCACTATTACAAACATGTCTAGGAAAGAAAGATCCATAACTGGTCCCCAAGCATTTTCTTTCTTTGACACTAGAAACATTCTTGAAAAAAAAAAACACTCACCTCTGGGAAGGAGGAACTGGTTCTATTACTCCCTGGGATAACATATAATGAAGAACAGGTAGAAACAAGAGTCTGATCTGCAGGATGAGGAATAACCACTTGGAAAGGAAGAATTTCCTCCCTCTGCCATCTGTAACACTGTTGAATGATTTTCAGGACGCATTTGTCTGATACCTGGCCAGGCATATGCAGCACCTAGAGTTACCTCAGAGATTCCTTATAAAAATAATACAAAGCATAACAAACCTGCCTTACTAAGAGTGCCTTAAAACCATTTCCCTCTACTCAGTCTCCTATAGATTGCTGAGAGGTGAGCTATGCCTGGCTTACAAGGCATCTGCAAACCCTACACTTATGAATTTCCTGCATATTTGTAAGTCAAACAGTACCACAAATACAGGGTTTAATGGCCAGAATTTTGTCTGTGACTTAAACAGAACATGCTGGAGAGATATATGTCTCAGAGACTGCATCTTCTATGCAACAATGTAAAGCTGAGATTGTCTATTACCAAATTTAAGAGCAACCCTGACCAGTAGATGGGGAATAGGGAATTTACACCAGGCCTGATACCCATGTTCCTTATGTGCAGAGGTAGCATATAAATGCCTGGCCCTCAATGTCCTATTTGGATACAGGGTATCATTATTCTTTTGGGAAAACTTGGCTAGGCTTAGAAAGGCCCCCTCCCAGGTCATTAGCCTAGTAACAATCTACGAATCTATGAAACAATCAGGGTTGGGGGGGATCATGAAGTCTCTTGAATAGTCAGTCATTCAGTCTTGTTGGACTGTCCTTGTTTTTGGGAGGTTTGAGACTTCTTTTTGGAACTCCCTTGCCACTTCTTAAATGACTGCTTACCTGAATTCTGTTGAGACTGTTTATTCTATCTATTGCCAAAACTGGATGAGGAGAAAGAAAATCCCTTGGATAATTTGGAAAAGGAGGGCCAAAAAATCTTAGATTCCCTGGATCAGCTTATCCTTTGCATCACACTTTTTTGATCACCTCTGCAGCACAGGGGCCAAACACTAAATCTCTGTCTAAGAGAGAATTTAAAATCTCATTTTTAAATCATCTGGGAGGTTCTGTGAATGCAGCCAAGCAAACATCCTTAAAACAACACCAGTGAACATAGTCCTGGAAAAAGTATTAACAGAATCATGCAGACACTCTGCAAAAATTCTTCATACTTTCACAATATGTCAGAACAAACTTTAACATATGAGCCTGACAATTTAACTTCTGAAAATCAAAGTTGCAGTAGTATGCACATTTTCCACATACTTATCAATACTTTTCCCATCGTTAATAGAAAGAGTAGGCTAGGAATTAAGTGCTTAGCAGCAGTGATGTCAACTAAGGCTATAGCTGCTGGGTCAGGTTTGGGAATAGTGTAAACAAATTTAAAGGACTGAGAAACTTTATACATCCCATCTGTCTTTTTAGGGACAGCTGGCTGACTATGAAGAAAATTTCAGGAAGTAACACTAACACACATCCTGGAAAGCAGACAGAACAGGAGGAATGAATATAGGTTCTGGAAAATCCTTCGGTAACAATTTATAATATCTTCATTTTTTTCAAAATCATACGCAAATGTACATATAACAAATACAATAAAACAATAACAAAACTATTTACAATATTTACATTCATCCATGATAAACAATCATTTTATCAATGAGATGTTATCAGTATTTGTTCAAAAGGTTTTTCAATTTTTGCCATGCTGTTTTTTTCTGAGTGTTATGAGTTTTATAACAAATGGTTTACAGTTCTTTTTTACAAACAGCTTTTGCTAAATTAATAAAATCTTTAAACATCAAATCTTGTTTACTTTTCCAGTTCAAAGTAATAACTTTTCTGGCAATTGCAATAATTGACCAGAGTAACTGAATCTGAGATTTAGGTATTACATTAGGTATAGGAACATTGAATAGGATTAATGAGTTAGAAATATGACAGTTGTCAGACCATAAAGCATTTACAAAATATCTGAAGGTTTTTCAGTACTGAACAACAGTCCTACATTCTATAAACATGCGAACCCAGTTGGCCTCTAGTAATTCATCACATTCCAACATTTACTTTCACTGTTTTTGAGTACAAGATTTATTTTATGTGGAGTATAGACACTCCTATTCATAAATTTCCATGTATACAATCTCCAGTATAATGAAGAAGAGGTACCATACGTAGATTTCAATAACGTTTGGATTCATCAGACATTTGTTTTCCATTAATCTTTACATAGTAATTTCAAAAATCTGAGTCAGCCTTTAGAGTGTCTTCTCTTATTATCTTACAGATAGGTGATATTCTTAATTTTTGATCATCTGTCTTTTCAAGACACCTAATAAAAAGCTGAATCAAACTAGGTATAGATTCAGTCTCTAGGTTGATTGATACTCTCATTTTTTTTTCAATAAACTGCCATAATGAGTGTATAAACAACCGTCTTGACTATTATAAAAACTACATAAAAGAGAGTTTAGTGGTTTAATACTCTTATTTTTCAATAAATTGATGCCAGAATTTCAAGTTATTTTCATTTAATTTTTGCATTGCATTGATGTTGAAAGAGTCTAGGCAATCAGGGTAGTATGCTATAGGGAATATAAGAAATAGGAATTGTTTAATGTTGTAATTACAATCAATTATATTTTTAAAGTTATTAAATATTTGATTAATGCCATAAGAAAAATGATCAAACTTCTTATTAAATAAACAAAATTCACGTAAAAGCCAATGAACTCTACTTATTCCATATTGTTCCTTAAATTGATTTTCTATAATTCTGACATCAGTTATATAAATCTCATGTATTATTTTCCAGCCAGATATATAGGTAGGTGTGATCCAATGTAATATTATATTAATTATAACTGATTTGGAATAAAGATCTAAGCTAGGGAATGGTATCTCATTACTGTTCCAAGCTCTAATGTGCCATTTATATACAATTCTAGGTTTTAAGGGGAACCATAAAAATTTAAGTAGCATGGAATCTCATTTTTTAAATAAGTTTTTGGGAGGGGGTAGTATTAATGACTGTATATAAAATAAAATTTTAGGTAAAATTATCATTTTAATTAAAGACAGCCTATCCTCCATTGTGAAGAACATTTTATTCCATTTTTTGATTAGCTCACTAATGGTGGTTATTAAAGTATTGTAGTTTAGTTTAACAGACTCTTTCCATGTACTCTTTATACTGACACCCAAATATTCTAATACATCATTCTTTCAATTAAACAGGCTCTTTTAGGTTTTTGTTGATCTTATTGTTAATTAGTAATGTTTTGGCTTTATTATGATTACATTTAATCCCTGAAATTCTTTCAAACTTGCTGAAGGCATTTATAACATCATGCAAAGAACCATCAATATCACCCAATGTTAACAACATATCATCAGCAAATAATTGTATCTTAGGACAATAGTCCTTATTAACTTCAAAGCCTTTTATATTTTGCTTGTTTCTGATATATGTGTCAAAAGGTTATATTGAAAGAGCAAGCAATAATGGTGACAAATGCCAACTTTGTCTAGTTCCCTTGAGGATTTCTAGTGGTGAGGATAGACATGATTCAGTTTTCACATAAGCTTGTGCCTCACTATAAATTTTCATTAATAAATTGACAAAATCTGAGGAGAATTAAAAACCAATCAGGATTCTTTGTATATAAGACCAACTAATAGAATCAAAAGCCTTTTCTATGTCAAGGCTGATAATAGTTAGTTGTTTTTTGTATTTGAATGCTATGTCTATTAATGATAGTAATTTAATAATGTTATCTTGGACTTTCTATGAAGAATGAACCCTGACTGATCATTATGTATTAGATTAGGTAAGGTTTTCTTTATCCTATTAGCTAATATTGTCATGACAATGTTATAATCAGTGTTTAGTAATGAAATTGGTCTATATGAATCACAAGATTTGAGGTCCTTACCTTGTATTAATATGGGGGAGATAATTTAATATTGCCACAATGGGGATGTTATAAATTTTTGCTTAACCATATCAAAGGCACTCATCATTTACTTTATTATATATTCTGGAAAAATATTATATAGTTCAGGAATTATTCTATCTAGTCCTGGTGCTTTATTATCTTTTAATTTTTTATTTGCTCTTTCACTTCTGTTAGTGTTATTTGTTTATTTAATATATTCTTTTGTTGCATTGACACCTTAGTAGTTATATTTTCTTGAATAAAAGTATTTATTACATTATCTGTCTCCAAAAGTTGTGTGTTATTATTTATATCTTTATAGTAGATTTTGAACACTTCTAATATGCCGCTTAAGTTAGATGTACTATTAACTGAGCCATCACTTTTATATTTAATCTCATTAATAAGATTTTGATTGTTTATTTTTTGGATCTTACCACTATTTTATGTAGATATTTGGGATTTACAGCATAAGACTGTAATTTCAATTTTTCCAGGTTTATGGCTACCTTATGGTTCTGAACTTCTAAGTAGTTTTGATTTAACTTAGTAATTTCATTATGTGCTACTTTGTTATACGGTTTTGCATCCATATTTACCTTGTCTATATTTTTTTGTAAGTCTAAAAGTTCTTTGTCCCACTCTATCCTTTTTTAAGGTACAAAGATTTTATTCTACCATATATATAAACCTTGAAGGTGTCCCATAGTATAGTATCAGTCACTTCACCATTATCATTTGTTTCCATGAACATGTCTATTTCTTTCATTATCCATTCCCAAAAGTCTTTTAACTTAGTTATGTAAGCAGGAATTCTTTTAGAAATCTTAAATCATCTGTATGCATAGTTAATGTAACGTTTATAGCATTATGGTCTGAAAGTGGACAAGTCATTATAGATACATCACTTATTTATATATATATATATATATATATATATATATATATATATATATATATATATATATATATATATATATATATATATATATTATTTGATACAAAGACCTTATCAGTGTTGGTTTGTATACCAAACTGATATGAATAGTGAGTATAGAATTAGGAATAATGCTCTCTTAGACCAAGGTTCATCTGGTTTGTAAAGTCATTTAACTTCCTGGCTTGAGATGTTAGTTTTATTTTACCATTTTTAGAAGTATCATTGCCTCATAATAAGCAGTTAAAATCAGCTGTTGCTAGAATTTCCCCTTTTGTGTTTAAAGTAATCAGGTCCAGATATTTGTCAACATAGTTAGTAGTTAGTCCTGGTATCCAGTATGTATTAATCAATGTATAATACTTCCTATTGAATTTCAAAATAACCATGCTTAGCATCCCATCTTTATCTGAAATTGTATCTATAATTCTTGGCATAGTATAAGTATTTTTCCATAAAATAAGAATGCTCCCTTCTCTTAGTCTTAAAACATGAAGCAGTCAGAATGGTATAGCCATTAAATGAGGATTTTTGTATTTTTTTTAATAGGTGAGTTTCCTGTAAAAAGATGAACAGGGCATTATGCATTTTGATATATTTAAGCAAACCAGCTCTTTTGACATTACTTTTCAAACCATTAATATTTAATGATAAACATTTATAAATAATTGATTATAATGTGTATATTGTTACTTACTGAATGACCTTTCTTCCATGTTGACTTGAAATCTACTGAAAACTTACTTATCATGGATGCATAATGTCTATTACGCACTACTTTCAAAAACATAAAACTATTTACAAACACATACATGAAACAATGTTTCTGGTTTAGTTAAAAACTTAAATAAATCATCCATTCATCACCTCTTCAACACCAAAATATACAAATGATCCATCTCTGCTTAGAATATAGTATAAAACAAGAAAGAAAAGCATTATGAAAGCAACTAAAGAAATCTGAATCCATGAAATATACATCAGAATGAGAGTGTCCAATATAATTGAAGCTATATGAATATGTCACATATGATAATAGCACCTCTAATGACTAGATATGTTAGAAATACACATCAACTCATAGTATGTATAAACATTAGAAGCTGAAGGTTAAGAAGATTGTCAATATTCCAGGACTTTTCAAGAAACATCAGATGATTTAACCATTTTGTCATTCATTTAATATTTTTCATGTAAGGCTCTGTTGAATATATATATATATATATATATATATATATATATATATATATATATATATATATATATATATATATATATAAACACTTATTACAACATAACTATTATATTTTACACATACACATATTACTTATATGTATTGACAAAAAAGGCTCATAACCCTTTGTTTAGTTACTAAAGGTTTAGTTATGTAACATAGGTCCGATGTTAATATTCATAATGAGTTTTCTAATGCAGCTCCTAGTTCACTTGATGTCATTTAGTTACTAACAGTGTTAGTGAATCTGCAGAATGTATGCATCTATAAAAGAACATAGGTATTTTCAAAGGAGTCAAACACTTCCATCAGAATTAATAATTTACCATTTAAAGTATCTAAGTGAAGGATAACAGAATTTCAAGAGAAAAAAATTCTAAATACAACCATTTAATAAGTTCAAAAGATCAAATGATGTCATCACTGTTGTTTCCTCAAGTTGCAGCTTCATAAACTTGTTAAAAAGTATCCAAGCAAAAGCAGTCAATGGGTAAACGTATTGTCGTAATAAAATATATCAAGACAAAGTAAAATTAAATATTTATAGGCAAAATGAAGCACAGAGAGCATATAAAACCAAATCGTACTTTACTCAGGTAAGTGCTTTCACCACATCAATGTGGCTTCTTCAGACCTTAATAACACACACCAATAAAACATACACTTATAAAACACTTCAAATTTAAAGCATACAATCATTTGCATTGTTCCCCCTGTGCATCAATTACATCATTCTCCATGTCCTTTTAAAGATATATAACACTTTGTTGGATATATAACCAATATGCAGTCCCTACTCTAGTTAATGCAAACTCATATGTGCACAAATCACCTGGGCAAACTCCTAGCTTTTAATACAGGTTTAATAGAGACCACTTCATTAGGTCCAGTTCCCTTATCAGCCCTATGTTTCAAAATCCATCTTAACTTGGCTTCTTCAGTTTTATTTTCAATATTCCCCCTTCTGGCCATTTCATATATAACTTCAATCACTCTAAATTTAAAATCATGTTCAAGTCTAGTATTCAAAACATACTTAGCTATAGCATTATTCCTATTTCCATTCTTCGCACTATATAAGTGTTCTCTCACATGTTCTTTGAAAATACGATCTGTCTTCCCTATATAAAACTTTGAGCAACATATGCATATCACCATATAAACCATGTGTTTAGTATTACAGTTGGCCCTTACATTAAACTTGGAATGCAGTTATTTCGCAAACATTAATAGACTTGAAAGTTTTTACTAGAAATGTTATGCTTAAATTGATGCATCCAGAAAATGAGAATATGCATACTTATGGTTTTAAAAGGTTGAATAATTTTGTACCTGTGAATCATCCCATTCTTGAAGCATATGCTAGGATTTGTGAAGGTGAGTTACATCATTTATTTGATGAAGGGGGTATGGTAAATGTTTTCACAATCTTACAAATGCAGAACAGCAAGCCCTTAATGTGATAAAGGGGGATAGTACTATTGTCATTCGACCTGCTGATAAAGGTGGTATGATAGTAGTAATGGATAGAGAATACTATTATAATTCAATCAAAAATATGCTTGGAGAAGGGGATGTATACCGTAAAATAACTTCTGGTTATATTACCTCTATCATTAGGAGCATTCAGATAAGGTTAAATGAGCATTTAATGAGTTATTCTATTACTACAGAGTTGATGCAGTTTCTTACACTGGATCACCCGACTATACCCATGTTGCAAGAATCACCAAAGGTGTATAAAAAGTATGGTTGACCCACCCTTTAGGCCTATTGTGGCGGCTAGAGGGTGGGCAACTGAACCATTTTCAATTTTTAAATAAAAATGCTGGCAGCTGTTGCGAGACAAAAAGCAACTCCAAGTTATTGTAAACCACTTTATGTAACTGCTAAACCAAAATAGGTTACAGTCCAAAAAGAACCTATAAAATGAACCACAAATAACACTCCAAGGGCAGTATTAAGCACTTTCATCAGGTAAATGATTTCATCAGAATAAAATACTGCTACCCACAACAGTTTAAATAAAAAATACTGGCCAATCATCTTGAAGTTTACATCACTTCCCTTCAATTAATACAAAATGCTGTGTCTCTTACTATATTAACAAATACTTTAAAATTCCAACTATGTGAATATTATTAATATAACATGTCTATAAATTATTACATAAAAATACAGTGAACAATTTAATAGGGTGACTTACACCCTTATTAAAATAAAAACATAGATCTTAGTTTTAACACCGAAGACATAGAAATCCTGTCATTCAGTCCTGGGGCATGATATGCATCTAGTCTAATTTGCCACTTGAGCTCTATAAACTCTAAATAATTATCCACCGCCCCACGCCCCCCTGGGATCCCATATCAACCTGCTCCAATATAAAAAATAAAAAGGAATGACTAGGTTTATTACATATATGCTTATACAATGCATTATTTTCATTATTATGCTTAATATCATATAAATGATGATAAATTCTGGTCTTAAGGGCATTCTTAGTTTTCACATAATAACTTTCACATTGTGTACATAATGCAAACTAGACCACTCCTTTACTATAACAATACATTTTCTTCATATTAGTAATATAACCAAATTTTTTAAGTTTAATTTTTTTCTGTGTTCATAACATAGGGACATTGGGAGCATCTTCCACATTTGGAAGTACCCCCTGTCGTGAGTCAATTTGTATTCTTTCAAAAAGTCGTTTAAATGAAGTGTCCTTCTTATAGACTACTATGGGCTTAGTACCAACTTTCCCCTGTACATCAAAATCCACCTCAAATATTTTCCAATATTGGAAAATAATCTTTCTGATGTCTGAAAAATTACAAGTATAAGTAAGGGTAACTATACGTCCAAAATCTAACAGTTTATTATTATTTTCCTGACTTCCAATATTAACCTGAGCTAGTAGGGAGGAAAAATGACCATGAATTCTCTTATTTTTGACTTCATTAAATATGTCAGTGACAAAAGTGTCAGGGTAACCTCTCCTACAAAACATATTTTTCATTACTTCACATTCCCTCATAAAATCATCAAATTCAGAGACCATTCTAGCCAGTCTCACATATTGACCTTTAACAAGGGCTTTCTTTTGGTGCAGTGGGTGCGCACTTGCAAAATGCAATAATGAATTGGAATATGTTGGTTTTCTATATAATTGAGAAATAAAACAATTGTTAGTATAATCTTTTCTAATAGTAACATCCAAATAATTGACAAAGTCCAAATCTCTGTTCATGGTAAATCTAAGAAAACCAGTTGTACCATTAATATAGGTGAAAAACCTGTTCAAGTCATTTTCACTGCCATTCCAGAAAAGGACAATATCATCTAGGTATCATCCATACAATACCCATGAAACCCTAAATTCTGAATTAAAACAAGTCCTCCCATTGTGCCAAGACAATGTTTGCAAAAACTGGAGCACAGCACGCACCCATTGCAACTCCTTGTTTTTGTTTAAAAAGATGTCCTTCAAAAGTGACAAAATTATTGTCCAAAGCAATTTCCATACATGTCTGAATGGTTAAGATGGTCTCATGATTAAGTGTAGAATTAGCACATAAATAGTCATAAAACCTTTCCAGGCCTATTTGATGTGGTATGACCGAAAATAGGTCACATACATCAATAGTAGCCAGGATAAGGTTTTTATTGAACATACTATGTTTGATTTTTGTAAGAAAGTCCCATGAATCTTTTATCACTAAACTGCGATTGTCTAACACATTTTTAACCTTGCTATCAATAAATTTAGCAATACTATAAGTTTTAGAGGCCTTGGCATCCACAATAGGTCATAAAGGTGGATTAGAAATGGATTTATGTATTTTTGGTATACCAAAGATTGTTGGTATTCTAGGATATACAGTTAACATATAATTATAAGTCTCTATAGGAATTTGCCCATTAATAAGTAGATGTTCCAGTTCCAAATCAATATTACAATAGGCTATATTCATTTCATTACGTGAGACTTCCAGGTATACCTCACTGTAAAGTAATTTCAACATTTTACTGCTGTAATCATCCACATTCATTATAACCAGGCCCCCACCCTTGTCTGGCTTCATTACCCTGATGTAACCCTGCTCAAGAATTTCTATGAACAAGATTACCTCCTTACTATCGAGATTGTTAATGTCAGTCCTATTGTTCTTTTTGTCTAATACTTTCCTAATATCAGTTTCACATAAGTTTTCAAAAAGTCATACTAAGGGGTGAGACGGGGTGAGAATGTACTAGGTCTCTGGAAATTTTTTATTTAAACTGTTGTGGGTAGCAGTATTTTATTCTGATGAAGTTATTTATCTGATGAAAGCGCTTAATACTGCCCTTGGAGTGTTATTTGTGGTTTATTTTATAGGTTTATTTTATAGGACTGTAACCTATTTTGGTTTAGCAGTTACATAAAGTGGTTTACAATACCTTGGAGTCGCTTTTTGTCTCGCAACAGCTGCCAGTATTTTTATTTGTTTTGTGGACTGTGCTTGCATTTTTAGTCTGTGTGTCATGGATGGAGGGAAGCAGTTGTGTGACACTAGCGATGTTGACATGCAGACTATTCTTCGGTCTGTTTCTATATTAACATCAACGGTTGTTGAGATTTCCAAGAAGGTGGACAAACTTATGAGCGATTCTATGCACATTAGTCAAAGAGCACCACAGAATACGCAGTTATCTACTTCAAATTTATCTTTTATAACTCCTGCTCAAAGAACGGGTTGCCACAGTGATGCGGAAGGGGGTGGGTCTGATATTAACTGCTCCAATCGTAGTCAACAGATGTAGAGCGTCAATGTAGTACACCAGATTGAGACTTTTAGTGTTTCAGTTGAACAATGGTTAAAAAACAGAGTTTGGATTTAACCAAACTCATAGTAATAACATCAGGAACCAAGGAACATTGGATCAACAATTATTTAACTTTAAAGGGTTGCTATCCAAATATAAAAAACTTCAGCTTGAAAATAAATACTTGATGGAATGTACTAAATGCGAACAGGTACCGAAGGGATTACGTTTATGGAAATATCCTACTGGCCTACAGAAGGATTCCCATCTTCATAAAGAACTGGTGCAGTTTTTTAACAGGCAAGGATGTGAATTATTACAAATATTAAAAGCGGACAATAATAGAAAAATGTCCTTACTGTTAAGGGACATTAATCAGTTAGACTCGAGTATTAAGAATGATTTATTGTTTGATGTGAAAAGGAATGAGTTTAATGCTGTATTTAACAATGTGAATATTGAACTTTTAGAACTAAAAAATAGGAAGGAAAGGAAGTTAAGGGACAAATTAGAGTATGAAGAAGGTAAAGCCTACCCTGAACCACCAAGGGGGCAACAGAGTCCTAATAGGGACAGTACTGATATGTCAACGGAAAGGCATGGCATAGATGTATATGAACAAGATAATGCTGAGCCTGAATCCCCTTTAGAACAACCTCCCTTACGGAGATCAGAGAGGTTGCTGAATCAGAGACAGGGGAGGCAGGAATACTACAGGCATGGGAACAATTCACGGGGTGGCACATAGAGGGGGAGATGGGGCTCATATCGGAGATAAATACAGATAATGGCACCAACAATGGATCTGAATGTAGTGTGGTCCATAACAATATAAGTGACTTTAGCATTTATAATTATAGTCAGGCCCAAGTTAATACTAATTGGGCTGACTTGTTATCTAAGGGTATGAATTTTGTACCAGTAAGAAAGGGGAGATTAGCAGATTCCATCCTGCAATTAAAGCTTTTTACAAGGAAATTGAATTTAACTTTATATTTTCAAAATCTTAATATGACCACAGAGCATTTAAATTTCCAGAGACCTAGTACATTCTCCCCCCCCACCGTCTTACCCCTTAGTACAACGTTTTGAAAACTTATGTGAAACTGATATTAGGAAAGTATTAGACAAAAAGAACAATAGGACTGACATTAACAATATCGATAGTAAGGAGGTAATCCTGTTAAAAGAAATTCTTGAGCAGTGTGACATCAGGGTAATGAAGCCAGACAAGGGTGGGGACCTGGTTATAATGAATGTGGATGATTACAACAGTAAAATGTTGGAATTACTTTACAGTGAGGTATACCTGGAAGTCTCACGTAATGAAATGAATATAGCCTATCGTAATATTGATTTGGAACTGGAACAGCTACTTATTAATGGGCAAATTTCTATAGAGACTTATAATTATATGTTAACTGTATATCCTAGAATACCAACAATCTTTGGTATACCAAAAATACATAAATCCATTTCTAATCCACCTTTACGACCTATTGTGGATGCCAAGGCCTCTAAAACCTATAGTATTGCTAAATTTATTGATAGCAAGGTTAAAAATGTGTTAGGCAATCACAGTTTAGTGATAAAAGATTCATGGGACTTTCTTCTAAAAATCAAACATAGTATGTTCAATAAAAACCTTATCCTGGCTACTATTGATGTATGTGATCTATTTTCGGTCATACCACATCAAATAGGCCTGGAATGGTTTTATGACTATTTATGTGCTAATTCTACACTTAATCATGAGACCATCTTAACCATTCGGACATGTATAGAAATTGTATTGGACAATAATTTTGCCACTTTTGAAGGACATCTTTTTAAACAAAAACAAGGAGTTGCAATGGGTGCGTGCTGTGCTCCAGTTTTTGCAAATATTGTCTTGGCACAATGGGAGGACTTGTTTGTAGTTAATTCAGAATTTTGGGTTTCATGGGTATTGTATGGATGATACCTAGATGATATTGTCCTTTTCTAGAATGGCAGTGAAAATGACTTGAACAGGTTTTTCACCTATATTAATGGTACAACTGGTTTTCTTAGATTTACCATGAACAAAGATTTTGACTTTGTCAATTATTTGGATGTTACTATTAGAAAAGATTATACTAACAATTGCTTTATTTCTCAATTATATAGAAAACCAACATATTCCAATTCATTATTGCATTTTGCAAGTGCGCACCCACTGCACCAAAAGAAAGCCCTTGTTAAAGGTCAATATGTGAGACTGGCTAGAATGGTCTCTGATTTTGATGATTTTATTAGGGAATGTGAAGTAATGAAAAATATGTTTTGTAGGAGAGGTTACCCTGAAACTTTTGTCACTGACATATTTAATGAAGTCAAAAATAAGAGAACTAATGGTCATTTTTCCTCCCTACTAGCTCAGGTTAATATTGGAAGTCAGAAAAATAATAATAAACTGTTAGATTTTGGACGTTTATTTACCCTTACGTATACTTGTAATTTTTCAAACATCAGAAACATTATTTTCAAATATTGGAAAATATTTGAGGTGGATTTTGATGTACAGGGAAAAGTTGGTACTAAACCCATAGTAGTCTATAAGAAGGACACTTCATTTATAGGACTTTTTGAAAGAATAAAATTTGACTCACAACAGGGGGGTACTTTCAAATGTGGAAGATGCTCCCAATGTCCCTATGTTATGAACACAGAAAAAATTAAACTTAAAAATGTTGGTTATATTACTAATATGAAGAAAATGTATTGTTATAGTAAAGGAGTGGTCTATTTAGCATTATGTACACAATGTGAAAGTTATTATGTGGGAAAAACTAAGAATGCCCTTAGGACCAGAATTTATCAACATTTATATGATATTAAGCATAACAATGAAAATAATGCATTGTATAAGCATATATGTAATAAACCGAGTCATTCCTTTTTATTTTTTATATTGGAGCAGGTTGATATGGGATCCCGGGGGGGGGGGGGTGATTATTTAGAGTTTATAGAGCTCAAGTGGCAAATTAGACTAGATGCATATCATGCCCCAGGACTGAATGGCAGGATTTCTATGTCTTCAGTGTTAAAACTAAGATCTATGTTTTTATTTTAATAAGGGTGTAAGTCACCCTATTAAATTGTTCACTGTATTTTTATGCAATAATTTATAGACATGTTATATTAATAATATTCACATAGTTGGAATTTTAAAGTATTTGTTAATATAGTAAGAGACACAGCATTTTGTATTAATTGAAGGGAAGTGATGTAAACTTCAAGATGATTGGCTAGTATTTTTTATTTAAACTGTTGTGGGTAGCAGTATTTTATTCTGATGAAGTCATTTACCTGACAAAAGCGCTTAATACTGCCCTTGGAATGTTATTTGTGGTTTATTTTATAGGTTCTTTTTGGACTGTAACCTATTTTGGTTTAGCAGTTACATAAAGTGGTTTACAATACCTTGGAGTCGCTTTTTGTCTCGCAACAGCTGCCAGCATTTTTATTTGGTTTGTGGACTGCGCTTGCATTTTCAATTTTTATAGAAAAACAAGTGAGATCTGTCTTAGACAAATCTGACATTATATTAAGAGACATTAAACATTTTTATAGGATTTGTATAAATATACCAGTACAAATGTTTTAAGTGAATCTGTTTTGCTAGTGACTATGGACGTAGTGTCATGGTTTATGGTTATACCCAATGAACAAGGTATTGAGATTATGAGAAGGTATTTGAGACAGAGTAGCAATTATGAAGACAAATCAGATTAATATGTAGTTTTATGGAAATAGTACTGAAAAATGTTTTTGTGGGTTAATACTATTTACAACAACATGGGGTAGCCATGGGTACTAGCTGTGCTAATAGTTATGCAAACTCAGTTGTGGCACAATGGGAAATTAAGAAAGTGTTCTATACTGATATTTTTACTAAATTTGTTAAATTTTATCGTCATTTTCTAGACAACGTGTTTCTGATTTGGGAGGGGACTGAACAACAGTTAAAATAGTTTTGTGGAGATTCTACATACAACGTCCAACTTCCTTAAATTTACTATTAAGTTTTCATCAGATATGGTTGAGTTTCTAGATGCTATGGTTATTAGGGAACAGGATCTATCCTTCACTACAAGTCTATAGGAAAGAATGTTATAGGAATCATATTTTACATAGAGATAATATGCACCCCAGAAGGACTTTTAAAAATGTGGTTAAAGGACAAGGCATGCATATGTTGAAATTACAGCACAAGGATGAGGGGTTTCAGGAAGGAATAGAACAACTGGGAAACATTTTTGGAGCCAGGGGATATAAAACTAATGAGACTAGGCAAATATTGAATGAAGTGAAGGATATGAGAGAAGGAAGGGTGAAACCATATTTTAGGCAAACATATACAGATGAAACAGGCGTGACTACGTTTAAGAAAGAGGGATGTGGGCAAGTTAAGTATATTATGTGTTATACTAGCAATGTTAATAGTATTAAGCAGGTCATTAAGAGGAATTGGCCTATTCTTCTAGTAGATATGAAGATTGCTAAACTAGTGGGTACTAACCCAAGTTACTGTTACAAGAATTGTCAATCTATGAAAAAACTACTTTGTTATCCTGACTAGGGTAATGATATGAATAAGATACGTGAAGGGACACATCCATGTTGTAAATATAGATACTGCGAATATATAGACCCAGAATCTTTGGATTTTTTACATCTGGACATTGGGAAGTTGTACAAGTTTAATGTGATGCCAACTGTAATACTAAACACATAGTTTATATGGCGAGATGCATGTGTTGCTCAATGTTTTATATAGGGAAGACAGATTGTATTCTCAAAGAACGTGTGAGAGAACACTTATATAGTGTGAAAAATAGAAATAGGAATAATGCTATAGCTAAGTATGTTTTGAATACTAGACTTGAACATGATTTTAAATTTAGAGTGATTGAAGTTATGTATGAAATGGCCAGAAGGGGGAATATTGAAAATAAAACTGAAGAAGCCAAGTTAAGATGGATTTTGAAACTTAGGGCTGATAAGGGAGCTGGACTTAATGAAGTGGTCTTTATTAAACCTGCATTAAAAGTTAGGGGTTTGCCCAGGTGATTTGTGCACATATGACTTTGCATTAACTAGAGTAGGGACTGCATATTTGTTATATATCCAACAAAGTATTATATGTCTTTAAAGGAACATGGACAATGATGTCATTGATGCATGGGGGAGGTCAATGCATATGACTGGATGCTTTAAACTTGAAGTGTTTTATAAGTGTATGTTTTATTGGTGTGTGTTATTAAGGTCTGAAGAAGCTACATTGATGTGATAAAAGCGCTTACCTGAATAAAGTATGATTTGGTTTTATATGCTCGCTGTCCTTCATTTTGCCTATAAATATTTAATTTAACTTTGTTAAAAAGTATCTAAATAGACTCATGTACAACAGAGGGTGTCTCTAGTGAGGAAGAAAGCATTTTCTCTTGAAATTAAAGTTGTGAAGCTTTTAGAGTTTACAGAAAGATAAAAACACTTGAGTTGCCTTGTCAGTGCATGTCATGAATCTCCACAATGAGAACAGTCACACAGACCACCAGTTTCCTCACAAAACATCAACATCATGAACAAATTAACCATTTCATATAAAAACAGCTATTTAGAAAAAAAAAGAACCTAGAGAGTGTGTGTGTGTCTGTGTGTGTGTCTGTGTGTGTGTGTGTGTGTGTGTGTGTGTGTGTGTGTGTGTGTGTATATATATATATATATATATATATATATATATATATATATATATATATATATTTATATATTTATATATATATATATATATATATATATATATTTATATATATATATATATATATATATATATATATATATATATATATATATATATGGTTCCCCTTCATATGATCAAAGTTCTCTAAACTTGAAAGTCACAAACTCAAAACCAGAATCTCGAATTTAGAGAAACACGAACATATGAAAGGGACAAAAAAAATTAACACCTTTCAAATGTTTTCGCAGGGGGGCTTTGCCCCTGCACCCCCATCCCCTACTTAAATATACCTACTCCAAGATCGCACTATAGTGAAGGAAAGGAAATCTCCCATTCCATGGCTATAAGTAAAACTGAAGATTTTCCATTTCTCCAATATAGTGCGGTCATGGAACATTCACATTTAAACTGCTAGGGTAAAGGGGGACCTGGCCCCCTGCAATAAGGTAAGTTAACTTTTTTATTTTTCTAAACCTCAGGCTCCCATTCACAATTTCGAGTGAATGGAAGTTCGAGATTTTGGTCTCGAGATTATGAATTTCAAGCTTCCCTCCATTCGATCTTATGAAGGGGAACTATATATACATATACATATATATATATATATATATATATATATATATATATATATATATATATATACACATGTGTGTGTGTGTGTGTGTGTGTGTGTGTGTGTATATATATATATATATATATATATATATACATACATATATATACATATATAAAACTTATATTTAGCTATGTATAAAACACCATTAATGTACTGTATTAATGTTTATATGTATCTAAACAAAAAGTCTAAAATATCTAGTTAGAAACACTAATCAGAAACATATTGTTACCCCACCACTGACCCGCTAGAAAAAATGCTCTTTGGTATTAAGTCAAATTATACTATTGTTGAAGAGTTAGAAGACATATATCATTTGCAATTAAAAAGAGCGAAAAGGACATTAGTAACAAAAAAGAATGGGAATAAAGGAGAGAGAGAGAAAGAGATAAAATGTTATTTAAATACTCAGTACTATATGTAATTAGAAGAAATAGATATAGAAAGGAAAAGAGAAAGTTAATAATAAAGATGATTTACATTACCTTATAGTACAGAAATTTTCCAGAATGAAATATATTATGATTCATAAAACAAACCATTTAAAATTAGAAGGAATTTGTTCATTTGTCCTTTAGTTTCTTAGTTTTGTTTGCTCCTTCCTTCACAGACCATACATTTTTTTACCTATCTCTTCAAACTCTAGGATGACCATTCCATTTCTTCTATGTCCGACAGTATTTTCTTCTTTTGGATAAATTCTACTGCTTCTTGTAGGGAATCAAAAATCTTTACTCCTTCTGACAAGGTGATTTTTATTCTTGCAGGAAAAAGAATTTGAGCTTTAATATGGGCTTTATTCAATGACTTAATTAGAGGAACACACTCCTTTTTTCTGGATATGACTTTAGAGGTATAGCCATTGTTAAAACAAATAACTTTTTTACCAATCTTGATAGGGGAATTAGTCCAAGCTTATTTCAGTACTAAGTCCTTGTCTTGTGAGGAAATAACTCTCACTATTATATACCTGAGGTTAGATGAACTCAGAGATGAAGCTGGATTTGCCAGGGACTGATCAGCCCTCTCAATTCCAAAAGAGAGGGATTCAGGCATGTTTAGAGCTGATTTAAACTAATTATTGAGGAATTGAATCATGCTAGCCCCCTCTTCTTTCTCAGGAATTCCATATATTCTTATGTTATTCCTCCTTGATCTGCTTTCAAGGTCTTCCAGTTTCTCAATCAGCCTGGTGCTTTGTTTCAGATGAAATTCATTGTAATGTTCATTTTCTGTCACTCTAGTATCTAGGTCAGTCACTGTTTCCTCTAAGGCAAGAATCTGTTCAGACTGTTTTTTTACTATTCAGTTTAGAAGTTCCACTTGTTTACTGCATTCTTGTTGGATAATATCCAGTTTGTTTTTAAATTTGTCCATTTTTAGTGACAGTTCTTGGATGTTTGTTATTATAAGATGTAGTTCTTTTTTCACTGCACTCTCCTGGTGTGGGTTCTTCAAGTTGCTCATGTTGAGATCTCTAGTAGAAAACTTCTTGATAGGAAGAATTAAAAAATTCTCTTGACTATGTATTAATTTTTGGAAAATAATAAAGAGTTATAACCTATATTTCAGTATACTTTTAGATAGATTTTTAAAAAAAAATTAAAGTATATTTCCTGTCAGGATATTAAAATCTAAGCAGAGGTATGGATTTCTGCTGCTATCAGACGGGCATCGTTGCTACACACCCCTCATAGTATTTTCTGATGGACTGAGACTGAGAAACCTCAGTGTTCTCCTATTGAAAACACTGGGCCATTCTCAGAGAAAGAGAAAGAGATACTGTACACCCACAGGAAGAATCAGAGGAAAAACCCAAAATTTGTCCCTGCATCTTCCTTTTCAGATTCAGAATTTTGAATCTCTTCAGGAAAAAAGGCATCTCCATTTCTTTTACCCGCAACTAATCTAGAAAAAGTATCAGTAGCTTGAAATAAACCCTGAGCCAGTCCCAGTAAACTACTCCTATCCAAAGAAATGTGTGGAGAAGTAGATATGTTTGGTTTTCCTATAGGTTCATTGGTGTTTACTAGGCTAATGACCACAAGGGCCTTATTAAGCGTAGCCATGCATCCCAAATCTCTGACAAGTTCTGATACCCTTGATAAGTGTAAGCAGGGGCCATTTACAGGTTACCTGTGTCCATTAGAGATATAGGTGCCAAACCAGGGATGAATTTCCTGTTCCACATTCAATTGTCCAAGTTGCATTTCACATGGATGGAGAGACTATTCCATAGATAGGGTAGTGTCTGAGACACATGCCTGTCTCTCCAGCAGGTCCTATTTTTATCACAGGCAAGGCTTAAGTCTTTAGAATGGGTAATGCTGGTGCTGTTTGCTTTGTGGATATGCAGGAGGTCCATCAGAGTGTGGTCTGACAATGCTGTGTATGTAAGACATAGATCTCCCCTCAAAAGCCTGTAGGAGACAGAATACAGGGATAGGGCCTTGAGGCAGTCTGCATAGGACATTTTACTTATTATTATTCTTTTAGGGAGGAACCTCTGTGGGTGTACCAATTTTTGGATATGGCTGGTTAGGTACATACCAAAGGGGGCATTGCACTCAATGATAGTTCTGATGAATGCCAAAAACATTGGAACAATGACTTCCTTGGACTTAGATGCCATACCTATGTTTATAAGTTGCACAACACAGAACGATTTCCTCACTACTGTAGATATGTGATGGTCAAAGGCTAGATTACTATCTGTGTGTCCCTAAGTCCCTGACTACTGGGTCATGTCTAAGGGGTGTGTTGTCAATATGATAGTTACCAGGGATGGACGACTTCCCAAAGATACTGTTATGCATTTCTTAGCATTTTGTTTTAGCCCATGCCTCTGGCGCCAGTTGTTTGTCTGTGTTAGCCCCTCCCGGAAAACATTTGTTGTCAGTGTGGGATTCAATGACAGATCCTAATTTGCAATCATTTACAAATTTAGTCAACCAGAGACCACTGGCATTGGCCTTCACTTCTGAAAAGTAAATGCTGAAAAGGAGCGGTACAAGGACTGATCTCTGAGGCACTCCACTTGTGACTGGCCTCTGTGTAGAGGTGGACTCCTAATTCTAACTTCCTATGTCCTGTCTATGAGCCAGTTGGCTATACACTGGATGACATACGAGTTTGTACCTAACCTCTTGAGTGTGTCAACAATGCCTGAGTGGGGTATTGTGTCAAATGCCTTGGCCAAGTCAAGGTAGGCAGTGTGAACCATTTTTCCCTCATCCATTGTTTTGGTTCCTTCTCAAAGAAGTCCACCAGGTTGAGTTAGCATGATCTGCCCTTGACAAAACCAAACTGGGTTGAGTCCAGTGTCTGGATGTTTACCATATCTCTAGTGATCATTTCCATGATAATTCTTTCCATGGCTTTACATGCAAGACTAATGCGACTTATGGGTCAGAAGTTTCCGGGGTCTGTACATGGCCCACCTTTGTGCAGAGGGATGACTGCTGTCATTCTCCTTTCATGATAAATGAAGCCTGTTTGTAGGCTACTATTAAATAGTAATTCCAGATGCCCTGATAGACCATGTTTCATGCTATTTAGAAGGTTTCCAGGGATATTGTCTGGGCCCATTGATGCAGTGTTCTTGGTCTTAGAGAGAGCATTAAGGATCTGTTCCTTAGTAATAGTAGGGGGGAGTTATATTTGAATGTACTTCCTGAGGGAAGCCTGAGGGTGAGAGAGGAGTAAAGCTGGAGCTGAATTTATCAGCCAGGAGGTTTGCTATATCTTCTTGCTCAGTATAGATGGCTCCATTTACAATGAGCTCTGCACACAATTGTGTATTGCCTTTGAGGTTGTGGACATAGCTAAAGAATGCTTTGTCATTGTCCTTGGCCTGGGAGACCAAACATACCTCAAATTTGGCTTTGGTAGACTTTATTTGTCCTCCAAGTTGTTTATGGGGCTTGAAATTTTGCTAGGCTATCAGTTAATAGCAGGAGGTTAGCCTTAGAGTTCATGAATATTCCAGGTTTAGCTGGGGGTCCAGGTTTTATTTTTACTTCAGAATAGACTATTTTGGGGTCTGACCTTACCAGGGAAGACATTACAGTAGGGGGTGTGCAGCACTCCCCTATATTAGTGAGAACAAGATCCAGTATGGTTGCACCCCATGGCTGGTGTATTGACTATTTGGTCCAGGGAGTTTGTGTTTACAAAACCCAGGAATCTCTGTGCCTGTACGTTTGGTGTTGCATAGGATTCCCAGTTAATAAAGGGGCAATAAAAGTCACCCATGAATATGCTACTGGGTTAGATGGTTAGTGTTTCTAATAAGTTTAAATGCATGGTATGATTTTCCCAGGTCATAGATGGGGACCTATAGCTTGCAAGGAAGTGGTATTGGATTTTGCCTATGGTGATTTGAACATGGAGCAGCTCAAGTACATTGTCCTGTTTGACCAGCTTTGAAGTATATTTATTTTTGATGTAAATAGAGACACCTTCACCTTTAGTCCCTGCCTGTGATATAGCTGGTCTAAATGTGTGGAAGGCATTATAACCTTGCATTGTTGGTATGCTCTTTGCAGCTTTAGACCATGTCTCAGTGACCACACAGACGTCAGCAATCTCCAGGGTGAAGAAAGCTTCTAGGGAGTGGAGTTTTTTGTTTAGACTCTTAGCACTGAGCAGTAATACCTTTAGATTTTCTGTTTATTTTTGTTAGGAAAACTGGGGCGCTCTGTGTTAATAACAGCAGTCGCTGCTTCCCTCAGGGATGTTCACAGCATTTTGACACAATAAGGAAACTTTTCTTGCTCCCTCTCCCAGGACCAACAAGAGAGGCTGTCCCTTGCCCACTGAAGGAACTCCAACAGATGCAGAGGACCATAGTGGCTATAGGTGCTACACCAGAGGGATTTGGGGTAAAAGATGAGCGGTCCAAGGTATAACAAATGGCCACAACAGAATCATCCACCTGCAGCTGAGGAAAATTGTCAGCCTGCTGTGGTAGCAAAGGCTGTTTGCCTAACATTTTCTTTCTGTGGCTGGAAGAAGGACTAACTGTGCCACTGACCAAATTCGAAATTCCAATTTATTGTATTAACGAAAATAAAAATAAAAATTCCCAGATTGAGTGCTTTCATCTCCTATATGGAGACTCTGATGAATTCTAATTAGTTTTTATTAGTTTTTATTTTTATTTTTATTTTCGTTAATACAATAAATTGGAATTTCGAATTTTTGTCTGGAAGGACATTGGTATATCAAAGGTGCATCAATGAATAATTATTTCTACTAACGGAAGAGGAAAGCCTTTATTGTTACTGGGCAGCGCCTTCATCATTTTTTTTCTTAATTCAGCAAATTGCTGAAGCGATCTTTGCTGATTATGGGTCTATGAATAGGTGTTCACCAGAATAACATTTCTGTGACCTAATATAGACCCTGTATATATATATATATATATAGATATATATATATATATATATATATATATATATATATATATATATATATACATACACAGACACACACACACACACACACGCGCACACACACACACACACACACACACACACACACACACACACACACACACACACACACACACACACACACACCCATATCTCACTCTCTCTGTATATATATATATATATATATATATATATATATATATATATATATATATATATATATATATATATATATATATATATATATATATATATATATGTATGTCTATAATCTACTTCAAAATATTGAATTTCCAGAAGATCAAACATCACAATCATGAAAAACCAGATTATCAAAAGTTGAAAAACAAAGATTCCCAAAACATCGAAAACAGGAATACAGCCGGAACATACCATGCCTATCTTTCTTCACTTCTGCAGGGGGGGCTTTGCACACCTGCATCCCCCACACCCCCTGCAAATTACAAATACCAACTCCGTGATCGCACTATTTTAAAGACAAGAAAGCAGTCTAGTGATCGATAAACAAGAACTGTCTCTTCACATTTCAGCCCTATGTCATATAGCATACTGCAGACTACACCTTCCCACTTCAACACTATACCCCATATTATTAACCAATAACTTTTTTAACTAGTAACCATTACCTACACATACAATAACACCTACACCACTATACTAAGCACTATGTTTCTACTTAGAAAACCAGAATTCTTTAACTGTAAAGCTCCATTATAAATTAACAAATATAGCTGAAAGCAAAAATTTTTTCTTTTTACACTTAAAACCAATTTAAAAAAACAAGAACTCTGCAGTTCTTGGATGTTTGTTATTATAAGATGTAGCTCTTTGTTCACTCGCTCTCCTGGTGTGGGTTCTTCACGTTGCTCATGTTTTTAGTGACAGTTCTTGGATGTTTGTTATTATAAGATGTAGTTCTTTCTTCACTGCACTCTCCTGGTGTGGGCTCTTCACGTTGCTCATGTTTTTAGTGACAGTTCTTGGATGTTTGTTATTATAAGATGTAGTTCTTTCTTCACTGCACTCTCCTGGTGTGGGTTCTTCACATTGCTCATGCTTTAGTGACAGTTCTTGGATGTTTGTTATTATAAGATGTAGCTCTTTGTTCACTGCGCTCTCCTGGTGTGGGTTCTTCACGTTGCTCATGTTTTTAGTGACAGTTCTTGGATGTTTGTTATTATAAGATGTAGTTCTTTCTTCACTGCGCTCTCCTGGTGTGGGTTCTTCACGTTGCTCATGTTTTAGTGACAGTTCTTGGATGTTTATTATAAGATGTAGTTCTTTCTTCACTGCGCTCTCCTGGTGTGGGTTCTTCACGTTGCTCATGTTTTTAGTGACACTTCTTGGATGTTTGTTATTATAAGATGTAGTTCTTTCTTCACTGCACTCTCCTGGTGTGGGCTCTTCACGTTGCTCATGTTTTTAGTGACAGTTCTTGGATGTTTGTTATTATAAGATGTAGTTCTTTCTTCACTGCACTCTCCTGGTGTGGGTTCTTCACATTGCTCATGCTTTAGTGACAGTTCTTGGATGTTTGTTATTATAAGATGTAGCTCTTTGTTCACTGCGCTCTCCTGGTGTGGGTTCTTCACGTTGCTCATGTTTTTAGTGACAGTTCTTGGATGTTTGTTATTATAAGATGTAGTTCTTTCTTCACTGCGCTCTCCTGGTGTGGGTTCTTCACGTTGCTCATGTTTTAGTGACAGTTCTTGGATGTTTATTATAAGATGTAGTTCTTTCTTCACTGCACTCTCCTGGTGTGGGTTCTTCACGTTGCTCATGTTTTTAGTGACAGTTCTTGGATGTTTATTATAAGATGTAGTTCTTTCTTCACTGCACTCTCCTGGTGTGGGTTCTTCGAGTTGCTCATGTTTTTAGTGACACTTCTTGGATGTTTGTTATTATAAGATGTAGTTCTTTCTTCACTGCACTCTCCTGGTGTGGGTTCTTCACGTTGCTCATGCTTTAGTGACAGTTCTTGGATGTCTGTTATAAGATGTAGTTCTTTCTTCACTGCACTCTCCTGGTGTGGGTTCTTCACGTTGCTCATGTTTTTAGTGACAGTTCTTGAATGCTTGTTATTATAAGATGTAGTTCTTTCTTCACTGCGCTCTCCTGGTGTGGGTTCTTCACGTTGCTCATGTTTTAGTGACAGTTCTTGGATGTTTGTTGTTATAAGATGTAGTTCTTTCTTCACTGCACTCTCCTGGTGTGGGTTCTTCACGTTGCTCATGTTTTTAGTGACAGTTCTTGGATGTTTGTTATTATAAGATGCAGTTCTTTCTTCACTGCACTCTCCTGGTGTGGGTTCTTCACGTTGCTCATGCTTTAGTGACAGTTCTTGGATGTTTGTTATTATAAGATGTAGTTCTTTCTTCACTGCACTCTCCTGGTGTGGGTTCTTCACGTTGCTCATGTTTTTAGTGACAGTTCTTGGATGTTTGTTATTATAAGATGTAGTTCTTTCTTCACTGCACTCTCCTGGTGTGGGTTCTTCACGTTGCTCATGTTTTTAGTGACAGTTCTTGGATGTTTGTTATTATAAGATGTAGTTCTTTCTTCACTGCACTCTCCTGGTGTGGGTTCTTCAAGTTGCTCATGTTGAGATCTCTAGTAGAAAACTTCTTGATAGGAAGAATTAAAAAATTCTCTTGACTATGTATTAATTTTTGGAAAATAATAAAGAGTTATAACCTATATTTCAGTATACTTTTAGATAGATTTAAAAAAAAAAAAAATTAAAGTATATTTCCTGTCAGGATATTAAAATCTAAGCAGAGGTATGGATTTCTGCTGCTATCAGACTGGCATCGTTGCTACACACCCCTCATAATATTTTCTGATGGACTGAGACTGAGAAACCTCAGTGTTCTCCTGTTGAAAACACTGGGCCATTCTCAGAGAAAGAGAAAGAGATACTGTACACCCACAGGAAGAATCAGAGGAAAAACCCAAAATTTGTCCCTGCATCTTCCTTTTCAGATTCAGAATTTTGAATCTCTTCAGGAAAAAAGGCATCTCCATTTCTTTTACCAGCAACTAATCTAGAAAAAGTATCAGTAGCTTGAAATAAACCCTGAGCCAGTCCCAGTAAACTACTCCTATCCAAAGAAATGTGTGGAGAAGTAGATACGTTTGGTTTTCCTATAGGTTCATTGGTGTTTACTAGGCTAATGACCACAAGGGCCTTATTAAGCGTAGCCATGCATCCCAAATCTCTGACAAGTTCTGATACCCTTGATAAGTGTAAGCAGGGGCCATTTACAGGTTACCTGTGTCCATTAGAGATATAGGTGCCAAACCAGGGATGAATTTCCTGTTCCACATTCAATTGTCCAAGTTGCATTTCACATGGATGGAGAGACTATTCCATAGATAGGGTAGTGTCTGAGACACATGCCTGTCTCTCCAGCAGGTCCTATTTTTATCACAGGCAAGGCTTAAGTCTTTAGAATGGGTAATGCTGGTGCTGTTTGCTTTGTGGATATGCAGGAGGTCCATCAGAGTGTGGTCTGACAATGCTGTGTATGTAAGACATAGATCTCCCCTCAAAAGCCTGTAGGAGACAGAATACAGGGATATGGCCTTGAGGCAGTCTGCATAGGACATTTTACTTATTATTATTCTTTTAGGGAGGAACCTCTGTGGGTGTACCAATTATTGGATATGGCTGGTTAGGTACATACCAAAGGGGGCATTGCACTCAGTGATAGTTCTGATGAATGCCAAAAACATTGGAACAATGACTTCCTTGGACTTAGATGCCATACCTATGTTTATAAGTTGCACAACACAGAACGATTTCCTCACTACTGTAGATATGTGATGGTCAAAGGCTAGATTACTATCTGTGTGTCCCTAAGTCCCTGACTACTGGGTCATGTCTAAGGGGTGTGTTGTCAATATGATAGTTACCAGGGATGGACGACTTCCCAAAGATACTGTTATGCATTTCTTAGCATTTAGTTTTAGCCCATGCCTCTGGCGCCAGTTGTTTGTCTGTGTTAGCCCCTCCCGGAAAACATTTGTTGTCAGTGTGGGATTCAGTGACAGATCCTAATCATTTACAAATTTAGTCAACCAGAGACCACTAGCATTGGCCTTCACTTCTGAAAAGTAAATGCTGAAAAGGAGCGGTACAAGGACTGATCTCTGAGGGACTCCACTTGTGACTGGCCTCTGTGTAGAGGTGGACTCCTAATTCTAACTTCCTATGTCCTGTCTATGAGCCAGTTGGCTATACACTGGATGACATACGAGTTTGTACCTAACCTCTTGAGTGTGTCAACAATGCCTGAGTGGGGTATTGTGTCAAATGCCTTGGCCAAGTCAAGGTAGGCAGTGTGAACCATTTTTCCTTCATCCATTGTTTTGGTTCCTTCTCAAAGAAGTCCACCAGGTTGAGTTAGCATGATCTGCCCTTGACAAAACCAAACTGGGTTGAGTCCAGTGTCTGGATGTTTATCATATCTCTAGTGATCATTTCCATGATAATTCTTTCCATGGCTTTACATGCAAGACTAGTGCGACTTATGGGTCAGAAGTTTCCGGGGTCTGTACATGGCCCACCTTTGTGCAGAGGGATGACTGCTATCGTTCTCCTTTCATGATAAATGAAGCCTGTTTGTAGGCTACCATTAAATAGTAATTCCAGATGCCCTGATAGACCATGTTTCATGCTATTTAGAAGGTTTCCAGGGATATTGTCTGGGCCCATTGATGCAGTGTTCTTGGTCTTAGAGAGAGCATTAAGGACATGTTCCCTAGTGATAGTAGGGGGAGTTATATTTGAATGTATTTCCTGAGGGAAGCCTGAGGGTGAGAGACGAGTAAAGCTGGAGCTGAATTTATCAGCCAGGAGGTTTGCTATATCTTCTTGCTCAGTATAGATAGCTCCATTTACAATGAGCTCTGCACACAATTGTGTATTGCCTTTGAGGTTGTGGACATAGCTAAAGAATGCTTTGTCATTGTCCTTGGCCTGGGAGGCCAAACATACCTCAAATTTGGCTTTGGTTGACTTTATTTGTCCTCCAAGTTGTTTATGGGGCTTGAAATTTTGCTAGGCTATCAGTTAATAGCAGGAGGTTAGCCTTAGAGTAGTTCATGAATATTCCAGGTTTAGCTGGGGGTCCAGGTTTTATTTTTACTTCAGAGGAGACTATTTTGTGGTCTGACCTTACCAGGGAAGACATTACAGTAGGGGGTGTGCAGCACTCCCCTATATTAGTGAGAACAAGATCCAGTATGGTTGCACCCCATGGCTGGTGTATTGACTATTTGGTCCAGGGAGTTTGTGTTTACAAAACCCAGGAATCTCTATGCCTGTACGTTTGGTGTCGCATAGGATTCCCAGTTAATAAAGGGGCAATAAAAGTCACCCATGAATATGCTACTGGGTTAGATGGTTAGTGTTTCTAATAGGTTTAAATGCATGGTATGAATTTCCCAGGTCATAGATGGGGACCTATAGCTTGCAAGGAAGTGGTATTGGATTTTGCCTATGGTGATTTGAACATGGAGCAGCTCAAGTACATTGTCCTGTTTGACCAGCTTTGAAGTATATTTATTTTTGATGTAAATAGAGACACCTTCACCTTTAGTCCCTGCCTGTGATATAGCTGGTCTAAATGTGTGGAAGGCGTTATAACCTTGCATTGTTGGGGTGCTCTCTGCAGCTTTAGACCATGTCTCAGTGACCACACAGACGTCAGCAATCTCTAGGGTGAAGAAAGCTTCTAGGGAGTGGAGGTTTTTGTTTAGACTCTTAGCACTGAGCAGTAATACCTTTACATTTTCTGTTTATTTTTGTTAGGAAAACTGGGGCGCTCTGTGTTAATAACAGCAGTCGCTGCTTCCCCCAGGGATGTTCACAGCATTTTGACACAATAAGGAAACTTCTCTTGCTCCCTCTCCCAGGACCAACAAGAGTGGCTGTCCCTTGCCCACTGAGGGAACTCCAACAGATGCAGAGGACCATAGTGGCTATAGGTGCTACACCAGAGGGATTTGGGGTAAAAGATGAGAGGTCCAAGGTATAACAAATGGCTACAACAGAATCATCCACCTGCAGCTGAGGAAAATTGTCAGCCTGCTGTGGTAGCAAAGGCTGTTTGCCTAACTTTTTCTTTCTGTGGCTGGAAGAAGGACTAACTGTGCCACTAACCAAATTCAAAATTCCAATTTATTGTATTAACGAAAATAAAAATAAAAATAAAAACTAATAAAAACTAATTAGAATTCCCAGATTGAGCGCTTTCATCTCCTATATGGAGACTGATGAATTCTAATTAGTTTTTATTTTTATTTTTATTTTCGTTAATACAATAAATTGGAATTTCGAATTTTTGTCTGGACGGACATTGGTATATCAAAGGTGCATCAATGAATAATTATTTCTACTAACGGAAGAGGAAAGCCTTTATTGTTACTGGGCAGCGCCTTCATCATTTTTTTTCTTAATTCAGCAAATTGCTGAAGCGATCTTTGCTGATTATGGGTCTATGAATAGGTGTTCGCCAGA
>NC_056751.1:636218792-636240524 GCF_019279795.1 Protopterus annectens
ATACTCTGCTTTGGCATGCCAGACTTGATCTACTTGACTTATGCACGTGCAAAACTAAGAGTTAATTTAAATTTTGTCAATCAGCAGGTGTGAGTTCAAGAACTTTGCTGGGTTTCTAAGGTAAAGAAACATGACAAAATAATTCTATTTCCTACCTTAGTGCAAAAATAGAAGCTGGGGTAACTTCCTACTTATATTATCATTGACAGATATACTAAACACAGTACCAAATGGAAAAAGTTTACACCCTTTAAAAAACACTAGAACAGGAAACAAAATGTTGTAATATAATGAGGTCCCTGTTAAGATTAATAATTTAGTGAGGACAAAAGGCGTTGCAATCTTCAGGGTCTGATAAAAGGGAAAGGATTTCCTGGAGAAGTCTGCCAAAACATTATTCTAAAGACACAAATATGACAGATTTATAAAAAGCAGGGTCACAATGAAGACATGTCAGTTTTTCCTGTTTGATTATTTCAGAAACTTTTATTTTATAAAATGCTCCCCATATTTTATCTAATATATCCAATGCTGTTTATTTTATGTTTAGTTACTATGTATCTTGTTATTGTTATATAACATTTCTGTACAATAATGGGATAATGGTCCTATTACTGGAGGAAATTAATGCAGTTTTTAACAGTGAGTGTAGCTTACAAGATAAAATATGTAAATAGCAGTGCATGAGGGACTCAAGTCAGCACAGGTAATAGTTTGATGTAAACATGTATACAACTTTAAAGAAGTTGGAATAGAAAAGTATGACATTTGTCACATACCACCATATTCAATGAGAAACCTGAATTTGTGAAAAGAACCAAGCCAGAGACAGTAGAAAAGAACTGTATATCTTATCTACATTTAAATGCTTTATCAATAAAATAATTCACAATAGTGTTCCCACTACCAACTATGGTTGCTGAATCTAAATCTTCATTAGTATCCATAATCACTTCATTCATTCATTCATTCATTTATTTATATTCTATCCTTACATACTGTCATTTGCTACATTTTTGATTTTATAAACATGTTTTGCAACCACCAACCAGATCTAAAAATGGTCCATGTTGATCAGTGCTTTACCATGGCAAACACATTTTAAATAAATAAAAATTCATAGTGTCTCATCCCCATATGGCTCTTCTAGAGCTGCTTGAGGTGAAATTGTTAATACACCCGTAGCATGAAGGAAATAAAACAAAAAAACAAAGCACGTAATAGTGAACATTGATTTCTGTCAAATCTGGCGTGGTTTGTAAGCATGCACTGCCAAGTATTGACTTGTTTTGGGAGATTTCTTCCTTCTTCAAGGTAGTGCAACAGTGCGATTGGTATATATAAAGTTTAAGAGGGGGTGCAGGGGCACTTGCCCCCTGCAACAAACAATTAATGTTGATTCTTCCCACTTCTCTATTTTGGGCATTTTTTTATCCTTTCAGCTTGTCGGCATTCAGGAAGTCAGAGTTCCACAGTAGGATGTGAAATATTAGGTGCAGCCAAATCGTTCTGTGAAGCGGCAGGTGATGATGTGCATTTCTGTGGCTACTGGTTGTGATGGCGTCCTTTTACATATATACATTTGTGGTAAACCTGTTGTCACCTCAGCATGATTTTGTGTTATCTGTCTTGGTACACTGCTACACTGGCAACCATGACTCGTTGCTCAGTTTTTATGTTTCTAACTTACTCCATGATATGATTTACCCTCATTTGCATATAATCCTCATTATAATAATGTTGATTATTTACATCTCATTATATGTTCATTTGCATGCTATGCTGGCTGCAGTATTTTGTGGCCTACATGACTGCAATAAGCATGTCTCTAAATTGCCCTCACTCTAAAACCACTAGTCATTACACAATTTCTTCTTTGCATTTTCCCCAAGCTTGTGTAATTAAAATGTAAGCAGGTGTACAGTTTTGTAATGATGTTTCTAGTCTGTCACAGAGCAGCATAGCTGCATTCCCTGCCAAGGTCTGTGGGTTTATTATAGATATCATTAGTCATGCCTTCAGGGCATATCCAACACAGCCAGTAGGATACTGCCTCACACACAAATTGTATGCCTTGCCATACTGCTGGTAGTGTATTTTTTAACATTACAGTGACAAGTAAAGCAATGGCTGCTTCTTACTCTGACTCCTTTTATTTTATTCATTTTATATTTTCATGATATATCTGTAAGGGTTCTACTAAGAAATACCAATTTCTTGAATGGTGATGAGATGAAAGGATAAAGAAAATGTCCAAAACACAGAAGTGAAAAACAAAAATGATCTTTGTTTTCTCCTTATGTGAGGGCTAAGAACTTCCCACCCCCTGAACTTCTATATAACAACACCATGGTCGCACCAAGTCAAAGAAGGGAGAAATCTCCCAAACAAGTGAATCATTGTAGACATGTGCTTAGATACCACACTGTGAATGACTTTCTATGAAAAACAACATTCAGTGTTATGCATTTCAACTTTTTTCTTTGTCCTACTGATGTTTGAGCAATTTCACTTCAAACAGCTGTAGTGGAGCCTATATTCCATCCCCTCTATGACAAAGAAAATGGTGAACTGCTACTGTATAGACCGAAGCACCATGCAGAAGCTGGTAGAGATTTGTCATCCTCACATGTAGGCTCATGGGATGCTTGGAATATCCATTTCTATGGACACAAGACATGCAGAACATTGAGAATTCTGACTACTTTGATCTTTTTGCAACCAAATGAGGACACTGGGCATATGTCCCAGGCTTCTGCCTCACAGATACTATACTTGTTGTTTCTTGATGTCATGTTATAGCAGTTGTTGGTTCCCACATAATACTGCGGATAAAACAAAACCATGTGGGTATTCTGTGATGTGGCTTGAGTCCCTGAGGTACTGGGAGCCATTGATTGTGCTTGAATATCCATCAATGTCCCACCTGGGACACAGGAACAATGGTATACCAACTATAAGGCCTTCCACTCCATGAACTGCCAGCTTGTCTGCAATGCACAGGATATAATATACAGTGCATCAAATGCACTGTCTAGGCAGTGTCCATGAATTCCACATCTGAATCATGTCTGACTTATATCAGTGATTTGTGTGGGGTGGATTCCCTCAGGAATATCCTACTGGCTGTGTTGGATATGCCCTGAAGGCATGACTAAAGATACTTATAATAAACCCACCGACCTTGGCAGGGAATGCAGCTACACTGCTCTGTGACAGACTAGAAACATCATTAAACATATGTTTGGAATGCTGAAAGTCTGCTTCCACTGCTGAGACCTTTGTGGTGCTACCCTGCAGTATGATCCAGCTGCATAGCTGTATTCTAATGTACCCTACAGTTCAATCCAGAAACTTGCAGAAAAAGTCATTGTTTGTACAATGCTATGCCAAATGCTGGTATGAAAACTAAAACATCAGTGGTTTGCCATCAGGGAGCGGAAATCCTGTAGTCAAGAGCCTGATGAAAAGCTTATGCAGGGTCTCGGTCACAAGGGTGGATCATGTGTGGTGGAGACAGACACTGTACACTGTGGCACTGGCTGAAGACCAGAGTCTGGTTCACAGCTATGTGTCTGATTAGATATTACAAAGCTCAATAATGATGTGTGCAACACTGATAGCAAGCTATATTGTACCATGCATGGACCAGCCACATTCTGCATCAGACACAAGCAACCCTGGTAACACAGTACTGAGGGCAGGGCAGATTTGTCAAAATGTACCCAGGTGGGGAACCATGCCTTGCACTTCATTTTTCTATTGCATACTCCCCTATGGTGTCTGAAAGTGGTCTAAAAAGATTAATGGCTGTGACTTACCTGCATGATATATCTGGGCATTGTGGGGGAGGGCTATTACTACTGATGTTGGTGAGTGTGTATCATGGACTACTGAGTATGATGAGCTGGGAAGGCTGTTAAGGAAGGAGTGGTGTTTCTGATGTTGTGTGACTGTATATGTGTGTGTGTGTGTGCGTTTGTGGATAATGCTCCAGCAGTTGCACTGTAGATTTGCCTCCAGGATAGGTCCAGGGTGCCCTCATGACTGTGCATGTCCCTGTCCACAGGAGCCCTGGTCCATTGGCATTGTCCACAGTTGACACAGGCGATATTGTGCTCTGTGACTGTGAATGGTAAGATGTGCCACAGGCATAGGGTATACCCCCTTGCATCTGCACCCATGTGTGCTGAAACATCCTCAAAACTGGTAGCAGGTGTGAAGGAGGTACTATGGGGCCTAGACAGTTTCCTGATGATCACATGATAGGTTTCCACACCAGAAGTTAAAGTTTATCAGCCTTGAGAATGGTGATGACCATGGTAGTCTGCTGCACCTTGACAATACAGACTCTCCATGGTACCTTTCATAAGTATTGCTTAATTGAGCAAGAACCTCTCTCAGGTCATCAAGTAGGAAATGCATCATACAAACCTGCTCTGCAATGGATGTGACAGCTTCAACGTACTCCTATATGATGACCCTGGACATCTGATTTATGGCGACTGTGGAGACACTCAGCTCAGATACAGGACAGGAGCCTGTGTATTGGGGATCATCTGTATGCTGGCTTCTTTTCTCCCTATGCTCATGGCAGCTAATAGCACCCACTGATGTTTTGTTTATAAGGTAAGATGGTGTACTCTGAGCTGATGGATCAGCCAGCTCCTGTTCTGCTATGGTATCCTAAGGCTGAGGAATAGGTTGCACAGTCAATTGGGCAATGTCTATGGAAGCATGCCTGCCATGTTACCTACCCATGCTGGATACTGCCACCATGGCTGCAGACTCAACCAGACAGTGGAAGCCATCATTGTCAGGCTCAGACATTCCCTTACTTCAAGCATGCCAACATCCATGGTGGAAGGCCCAGACACAATCATCTGTGAAAACAGACAAAGACAGCCAAGTGTATTGCAGCTACTCCATCTCAGTGAGACTACAGCTATAACACACAGAATGGCTTGCAAAAAGTATAGGTCACATACAAAACGTATTGGTAACATACCTTGTGCAACCTGATGTTGCAGCTGAAGTACAAACATGGCTGTAAGAACAAAATGACCACACTCAGAATGAGTGTAGTTCTGCCTCCGGTAGGTTGAACTTCTTTACATATTTGTAAGGTAATACCCACCTGGGGCATCACCCACTGTTGTTCAATGCCGTTCACCAGTGTAAAGTCCTCCAGTGAATATGCTAGAGACATTGTGCTACCCAAGAACAGATGTCAGGAACCCTTCCATGTTGGTTAAAGATGACCATGTCAGTGAGTTACCTTGTTATGGATATGATAGATTATATTACTGGCACTATGTCATACTTTCTTTCATGTATGGTTATGGCCACCACCAGCACTGACCTGTGCAAAGAGGTCCTGCCAAGACATGCTGTTGGAAGGCCTGGTCATGCTTATCTATAATGAATATTTACTGACTATATTCACAGATGGTCTGCAGCACAGTGTCATTCTCTGCCTGCTATAACGTCTCCATCCTCTCCTTCACCTTCTCAGGCATCCTGCACTGTAAATATGAGGATGGCCATATGTTAAACTGCCACTCTGTTATATGACACCCACCCACATCACAGTATTCCACCACAAAGTCCACAGTTAACAGGGGTCATGCTACACCTGGCCCAAACATGGGCACAGACCACCTGTAAACTGTGTGGCATTAGTCAGTAGCTGATCATAGGTGAGTCAGTAATACACACACTGAGGAGAAGCCTGTATCTTTGAAACATACTTTTGCAATAAAACCTGATATCTGCACCATGATATATGTCTTCTGTGACGTAGGTTCACATCATCACATGTACGGCCTCCACCACAATTGTGGATTGCTACAACTTTAGTCTACTGTTTCCTGTCTATCTCATGTAATGTTTCTTTGCTGCATACCCTTTCAAATTATCTGTATGTCTTGTTTATGTTCCTACCTTGTCCGTGACACACACAGTCAGTCACAACACATGTATGCTAGCTGCACGGTCATAGTCCATTTGTGTGAGCTCCCTGGTCTTTGTAGGTGGGCAAACCACAACATTAGGTTGAGGACTTATCCTACAGGTAACACTGCTTATGATGACCCCATGTAGAGTGGTACATGTCAGTATAGCCCCCAGCACCCCATCCCAGAAGAACATATTACAGTTGTAGTCACATAGTTTCATGTTTAGTATACTCCACTGAGGTCCTAGACAATCAGAACACAGGCTCCAAATTTTAGGAACAAAATGTACTCTCAAAACAATTATCTAACTTATTCTTAAAAACAGTTAAAGAACTAGTCTGCATGATATAGAGAGGCAGCCTGTTCCAAGATCTATCTGTGCTAGGAGATTTAAATATAGCTGTCAAGGACATTTTGCATTTACAAATTTAGCTATATCGTACCACATTTCATATAATTGCCAGAGAATGTTGTAAGATCCCATCAAAAAATACTTCACAAACAGAACAAGCAACACCAATGATGCACAGTTGGGCATGTAATTTTATGGTGCAATGAGCACTGCAATTGAAGTGTTTGTATTTATTGCATAATTTCATGTCTAGCAGAACAATGATTTGTGCTAATAAGCCAGTTTTTGATAAATATTTCTGATTTGCACATTTTTCACATAGAATGTTTGACCTCATATTTGATTGTACACTCCTATGAATAACTGCAAAGCACATTGTGCAAGCATGTGCAAATCATTGACTCCAGTGGGCATGTGTATATCTTTAACATTTCCGTGTGGCCCCTTGAAGTACTAAAGAGCAATAGTGGACTGAAATGTGAGTTTTCTGTGCTTCACAAAATCATGTCATAGTGCATTCACATTAAAACACCATCCTTCCATGGCACACATTTACATGCAACTATATAGCATCTCAGCCTGCTGCTGTACCTTATTGACAGTTGTTGTGTATCACATGATGGCTGCAACCTGTATTAAAATTAATCTACTACCATATTCCTTTGGACAGTGACCTGTGAAGTGGACATGGCATCCAAAGGCATTGAGCATGACAAAGCTCCCAGGTGGTATTCTAAGGAAAGTAAAATATTTCTGTGCATAATATACAGAGATCACTAGGAATGACTGCTGTGGACCTCTTATGAGGGTCTGCAGTATAAGATACATGGCTGGCCCTGCCTTTCTACGGCACTGACTGCTGCAACTGGAATCCACCTTGGTGGGGGCAATGTGAAGAATAAGTCAGACAAAGTACTTCTGTGTTCTACAGTCCATATGCATTGTACTGTTATGTAGGTCAGAGCTACCAGGGTAATGGAGGGCAAATTCTTCATGTACATTTTCATTTTGCTTAATATTTTTCATCTTCTGAGGAGAATTGGCTCCTCTTTCAAAGGTATATGAACCATCTTTCCGGATGCAAGGTTAAGTACATAACTATATTTGTATAGTCACATGCAAATGCCATAGCAATAGGCTTCTCTCACTAATAATAGGTGCCCACATTCTCAGGATATGGATCCTTTGCCTCGATCAGTTTGATCTTCCACTGTGTCAAGTGCCATGCCCTACAACACACCTGTACTGCACCCTTCCAGTACATTGCTGGTAAGTCCCAACATGTTACCTGGCAGTAGTTAGAGTAGGTGAAGATGATAATGATGAACCAGCAACTTGATGTCCATATTGGCTGAATCTGAAGAATATCCACACATGACTGGTGTAGATCCACTGCTGTCTGGTCCAGCCCTGCATGCCAAAAAAAAGGCAGGACACAACAGAGAGGGCAATGACAAAGGGGATGGACCTCTGCCTGGGTGTTGCTGTGGGTAACATAAAAAGGAGCTGTCACCCTACTCAATCCCTCATCATGGTATTCCATATCATGGTGTTCCTCTGCCATATGTTTTATTCCCCTCCCCATTTGTAGTTCAGTCCTCCCTATCATCAAAAGCCTTCACTCTGTCTGTCTCTTCTTTGTGTACTCCTATGTCTTGTGTTTGCACCTTTTCTGTTGATCTTTGTGCTTTGTGCTTGCTTATCTCTCCCTGCTACCATCCATATGCCTCCTTTCCTGCCATCTTCTTTTCCTGCCTTCCCTTTCTGCTCTACTTAGAAAAAAAAAAAATATATATATATATATATATTTATACCACACACACACACACACACACACACACACACACACACACACACACACACACACACACACACACACACACACACACACACACACACACACACACACACACAGCCACATGTCTCATAAAAAAATTACCATTCCTTCCTTCCCCTCATCCCAGTGTTTCTTTCTCTGTGTCTTGTCTGTTCCTCTGCTTGCTTTTCCCATTTCTGACTTCTCCATTTATAGGTTCATAGGTTCATAGGTAGGTACTAGGCTATTTGCCCGAAGGCATTTAGAAGCCTAGCCAGAATGTGTTGGCTTTCGCCGCCCCCTTAGATTAGTTCCCTGTGCCACTGTCCAGCAGAGCCACTGAAGTGATCCCCAGGGTAAAATTTCTGTTCCACATCCACTTGTTAAGGTTTCTCTTGAAGAGTGTTAGCGAGGAGCTCTGCCTAATGTAGATTGGAATCTTGTTCCAAAGCATGGAAAGCATGGGATGTCTCTGGGACAGGAATCTATCCCTCCTGAATGTCCTATTTATTGTTGTGGTGAGGTTTAGATGCCTAGAGAGTGTGGCTCGAGGGGATAAGGTTTTCTTTAGGTGGAGCATGTCCATTAATTCTGGGTTGGACATGGTCTTGTATGTCAGGCAGAGATCACCTCTGAGCAGGCGGTATGCAACCGAGTACTGCTGGAGTTTCTTCAGTTGAGCAGCATAGGGCATCTGTTTGAGGCCAGTGATCCTCTTGGTAAGGAACTTCTGTGGTTGTTCAAGCTGTTGCAGGTGTCTTGTAAGGTACATCCCAAATGGGGCGTTGTACTCTATGATGGGTCTGATGAGTGATGAGTATAGGGGCACAATGACCTCTTTTGATCTGGATGCAAACCCTTTTGTAATTAGGTGAGCCACATCGAAGGATTTTCTAACCACTTTGGCAATGTGATTATCAAAGGAGAGATTACTATCTACTTGGGTCCCCACATCCCTTATTACATTTTCCGTATTTAGGGGACTACCATCTATGTGGTAGTTTGTGGGTACTTTGTTATTTCCAAAGGGAATAACTATGCACTTTTTTGGCATTTAGCTTGAGGCCATGATTTTGACACCAGGTATCCATCTCAGTGAGACCCTTTTGGAGGATGTCTGTGTCAGCCGGTGAGTTAATTATAGCCCCTAGTTTGCAGTTGTCTGTGAACTTAGTCAGCCATAGTCCTCCTGTGCTTGTCTGTACCCCTAAGAAGTATATGCTGAACAGGAGGGGTCCTAGGACTGAGCCCAGGGGAATGCCACTTGTAACGGGTTTAGAGTCAGACCTAGCTTCCACAACTCTCACCATGTGGGTTCTGTCCATGAGCCAACTGGCAACCCATCTTGTGACATAGGGGTTTATGTTCAGGCTGGTGAGCTTGTCTATAATACCAGAATGGCGAAGGGTGTCGAAGGCCTTTGCGAGGTCTATGTAGGCTGTGTGTACCAATGTTCCCTCATCTATAGCCTTGGTAACTGTCTCAAAGAAGTCCACCAGGTTTAGGAGTCATGATCTGCCCTTAACAAAGCCTAACTGGGTAGGGTCCAGTGTTTGGAGGTTCCCAATGTCTCTGTTAATGAAGTCCATGATAATGCACTACATAGCCTTGCAGACCAAGCTAGTCAGGCTTATAGGGCGATAGTTTCCGGGGTCTGTTGTAGCTCCACCTTTGTGGGGAGGAATAACCATTGCTGTGCACCACTCTATGGGTACATAGCCTGTAGAGAGGCTGAGGTTGAACAGTGTGTTTAGGTGAGGGGTTAGTTCGTCTTTGAGCTCATGTAGGATGCAGCCTGGGACACTGTCCAGTCCCATTTTTGCTGTATTTTTGGCTTTGGAGAAGGCTATTTTAACCTGAGTGTCTATGATAGATTTCAGGGGCTCTACATTCTTCTGGTATGGTTATGGGCCATTTTGGGGGTAAGAGGGGGGGTGAAGTTTGCACTGAACCTGTCTGCCAGGATGTTGGCAATATTGGTTGGTTCAGTGTATTTTGTGCCATTCTGCACTAACTCTGAGCAGATCTGAGCATTGCCACTTAGATTCTTGACATAGCTAAAGAATGCCTTGTGGTTATCTTTGGCATCCTTGGCAAGTTTTCTTTCAAAGCTCACCTTGTACGATTTTATGAGGGATCGTAGTTTCTTGCTGATACTCATCAGGGATGTCTTCCCTTCTTGGGATTTTACTCTTTTCTGTACTAGTTTCTTCCTTCTATTGTATAGCTTGTTTATGGCAGGGCTCCAGCAGACTGGTTTCCTTTTCTTGGAGGAGTGAGTCTTGGTTTTGTTTGGGATAAAATGATCCATGCATTCTTGTAGGTGCCCATAGAATGCATTAGTAAAGGGTTTTGCAGCTTGGACAACGTTATCCTTTAGCATGGGGGCTTTGAAACATTCCACCTTTGTCTTAAGTAATGTGAAGTTTGCTTTTGAAAAGTTTTTCACAGTGGTTTCCTTGTCCGGGGGTGAGGGCAGAATGTGGATATCCAAAGTGATTTGTTTATGGTCAGATCTAACCAGCAAGGGGTTGACCTCTGGTGTGGAACACCAGTCGCCCATGTTGGTGATGACCAGGTTCAATATGTTCTCACCTCTGGTGGGAGTGTTGACCAGTTGTTCCAGGGCATTTGAGTTTATAAATTCTAGGAAATGTTGGGCAAGGGAGTTAGTACTGGAGTAGTTCTCCCAGTTAATGTTTGGGTAGTTGAAATCACCCAATATTAGGGTGTTTGGTAGGACATTTATGTTACACAATGTTTCCAGAAATGCGGAATGGGGGTCCTGGGACATGGTGGGTGATCTGTAGCAAGCTACAATTTGAATTGCAGTTTTGCCCATTGTTAGTTGCACGTGGATAATCTTTGAAGCATCATGCTGTGCCACTAACCTGGAGGTGTGGGTATCCTTGATAAATATGGATACTCCCCCACCTTTTGTATTTCAGTCTGGGTTCTGTGGCCAAAATGTATGGTATGAGTTGTAGCCTGGTAGTGCTGGGGTGCTCTCTGGAGCCATAAACCAGGTTTCTGTTACTGCACGTTATACTGATTTTCTCCATACTGAGGAGTGCCTTGAGTGTGTGTATTTTGAGGTTTAGACTTCTGGCATTGAATAATATTACCCTCAGATTTTTGTTACTTGTGCTATTTATGGCGGTGGGTTTGTCTTTTGAGCCTTGCCTAAAAAAGGCACAATGGGGGTGGCAAGAGCCTTGGCCAGTATTTGAAAGCCTAAGGGTGACAGGTGCAAGCTGTCTCTAGTGAAGCAGTGTGGCTTGTCGAGCATGTCATCCCAGGCAGACAGACACTGGATCCCCTTTGAATGACACCAGAAACTTAGCCAATTGATGAAATTGATAATTTTTTCTTTATACCGTGGTATCATTCTTGGTGAGGGCAGGATGCTACTCAGGGTCAGGGTCATACCGGCCTGGGCTATGTGATCAGAGAGCTCTTCCATATCTCTTTTCATGTAGTCCAGGGAAGTACGGCTCCAGTCATTCACACCAACATGGACAATAACAGAGTCGTATTTGTACTTGTTCTGGAGTGACCTGAGTGCTTGTGTCATGTGGTGGATCCTGGCACCCAAAAGGCAGTTAACATTAACCTTCTCCTTATTCAGCCTAGTGAGTGGGACATCAGTGTGCCTGACTATAGAGTCACCTATTACTAGTATGTTGGGTATGTTATTTTGCCTTGAGGGCTGTGATTGTGTGGCACACTGGTTTTGTTAAGTATGTGTTTCATGGTTTGTGTTGGGGGGTGGAGGTTGCTTGGATGTCTGCTTTGGATGGCTCTGTTGCTTTTGCAGATTTTTTTTTAGAGCCTCCGAGTATGTTTTCATGTATTTACATGTGTTTTTTGCCGGTGCTGGTTTAATGGGTCTATGTGAGACTGGTGGTGTGATGCCAGTATTTCCCCTCTCCTCTTTACTGTCTGATCCAGTCTTGGGTTCAGAGAGCTTAGCCTTCAGTTTGGCTGTATAATTGCCTCTCTCGCATGTATTAGTGTTTGGTGGTAGGAAGAGAGGGTTTTCTGTGTACATGTGGCAGTTGTAACATTGCCTCAAAATGCCCAGATTCACCAGTTGAACTGGAGAGTACACCTGAAACTGCCCTTTGGACATGCCTGGATAGGTACAATAGACTGTTCTGCTGAATGGCTGGTAAGGTCGAATAGTGCTAGGGTTTATAAGTGCTTGCTATGAGTTTTGAGCAAGTGCCAGGCTGAGAAATGAATGGCTTGAGTGCTTAAGTTGAAGATTTGTCTAGTTCCAAGGGAAAAATTGAAGAGGAGACTTTGTGGAGCCGGGAATAGTTATACCCTAGCTAACTGGCACTGCCCGGCATGCAAAACCAAGCAAATGCGGTTTTTAAAGCAGGGAAATGAAAGAGATAGAAATTAGCTCAAAATGGCCAATAAACTACTACTTTCTGGGTTGAAACCACTCCACTAGGGACAGATAGGCTGCTCAAAGCTCTATCCAAGTAAGGTATGGGCAAACACAGAGATTTGTAACACAGCCTTGAATTCAGCACTAACCTGAAAACTGGACTATACTAGCTTAGAAAGTTGGGAAGCAAGTATATATCTATATCTATCTATCTATATATATATATATATATATATATATATATATATATATATATATCTATATATATATATTTTTTTTCAGAAAATAAAGCAGTTACAATGAAAAAAAACGCTTTAAATGTGCATAAAAATATGCTTATTGTTATATATCTCAGTTCAGAGTTGTAGTCAATGCCCCTAGTAATAAATTAGGAAGAAGCACAAATACAGTAAAAGCCGATGAATATAAGTGCAACTTTTTAAATATATATATATAAAACAATAGAAAACGAACAATCTGATTTAAACAAGTTACCCAATTAACGAGAAAAAAACTCAAAACTGAGCCCTGTTCTAGCAGTCTTCAATCAGACAAGTTCTACTTGCACATTCCCGCTACTAGGGTGCAGGGGAACCTTTTATAAAAAAGATGGCCTGGATCAGTGCTTAAGTTATACAAACAAAGCTAGACTCAGCAGGCCTGAATCTGGTCCTATGCTACAGCAACAAGGGCACCAATTTCAGAAAGAAACAGTTTGAATAAGCAGGCACAAAAAGCCTGTGACCAGAAATTCCCAGCTCAGAAGGGCAGAATCCAGCCTCTCCTCCCACAAGAGTGCAGAACACAAACCTTCTTAATGCAGAATAACTGGACTGAAGCCCAAGTGCTTAAACCAGAACTAATACACTTTTAGAATAGCAGACACTGAGCTTTCAATCACCTTTCCCAGCTTAGAAGGATGTAAGCTACCTGTCCAGCCACAACAGTGAAGACCACAAACCTTCTTAATTTAAAACAACCAGTATGAAGCCCAAGTGGTTAAACCAAAAGACTTAGAATAACAGTAACAATTTAATCAGGCTACTACCAAGCAGCAATAAGTGCAGCAAAATAAATAAAATTGAGTACTTTTAAGAAGAGGCAAAAGCAAATTAAAGTAAGAAGAAACACAAATACAGTAAAAGCAGAGGAATTTTTTTTGTTAGTAAAGTGCAAGGAGAGAGGAAGGAAGAACCTAAGTGGGTTGGCCTTCTCAAATCTTCTCTCTGCATTATGTTGAGTAAACACTAGACTCAGAATATGATCTCACTGTATTTGGTTAAGTGAGCAAATGAGATGGACTCAGGAGGAGTGTTCAAATACAGACTAACATGAGAGGCAGGCAATTCCAGAGACACCAACACTAACACCAAAACAAGAACTAGTAGGGTGTGTGGGGAAAAACAAGAAGAAGAATAAGTACAGTTGTACAGATTACAGAGATATTAAATCAAAATGTAGACAAAAAATTAGAATAAACACTTATCTTTTCTCAGTATCACAGCTGGCAGTAGGTCAATCTCTCAGCAGCAGCCTGAGAAACAGGTATATATGATTTAAAACACAGGGCAGAAACCAAACAAAACAGATGCAGGAATACCTTGGCCAGATGAAACCAATTCTGAAAACTTACTGCCACTAAGAAAACAGATAAGGCTTCCAGACAAAGGATTTTACGACAACTGAGGTCAACACTAAGAGAATATACAGCTATGACACACAAGAAGAAGACTAAGTACAGTTGTACAGATTACAGAGATATTAAATCAAAATGCAGACAAAAAATGAGAACAAACACTTATCTTTTCTCAATATCACAGCTGGCAGTAGGTCAATCTCTCTGCAGCAGCCAGAGCAACAGGAATATTTCATTTAAAACACAGGACAGCAAACAAACAATACAGATGCAGGAATACTTTGGCCGGATGAAACCAGTTCTGAAAACGTACTGCCACTAAGAAAACAGACAAGGCCTCCAGACAGAATTTCACTACAACTGAGGTCAACAATAAGAGAATATACAGCTATAACACAGAACAAGAAGAATAAGTACAGTTGTACAGATTACAGAGATAGAAAATCAAAATGCAGACAAAAAATGAGAATAAACACTTATCTTTTCTCAATATCACAACTGGCAGGAGGTCAATCTCTCTGCAGCAGCCTGCACAACAGGTATATCTAATTTAAAACACAGGAAAGACACCAAACAGTACAGATGAAGGAATACTTTGGCCGGATGAAACCAGATCTGAAAACTTACTATCACTAAGAAAATAGACAAGGCCTCCAGACAAAGGATTTCACTACAACTGAGGTCAACACTAAGAGAATATACAGCTATAACACACAAGAAGAAGAATAAGTACAGTTGTAGAGGCTACAGAGATATTAAATCAAAAAGCAGTGAAAAAATGAGAATAAAAACTTATCTTTTCTCAATATCGCAGCTGGCAGTAGGTCAATCTCTCTGCAGCAGCCTGAGCAACAGGTATATCTGATTTAAAACACAGGACAGAAAATAAACAATACAGATGCAGGAATACTTTGGCCGGATGAAACCCGTTCTGAAAACTTACTGCCACTAAGAAAACAGACAAGGCCTCCAGACATAGGATTTCTCTACAACTGAGGTCAACAATAAGAGAATGTACAGCTATAACACACAAGAAGAAGAATAAGTACAGCTGTACAGATTACAGAGACATTAAATGAAAATGAAGACAAAAAATGAAAATTAACACATCTTTTCTCAATATCACAGCTGGCAGTAGGCCAATCTCCCTGCAGCAGCCTGAGCAACAGGTATATCTGATTTAAACACAGGACAGAAACCAAACAATACAGATGCAGGAATAATTTGGCCAGATGAAACCAGTTCTGAAAACTTACTGCCACTAGGAAAACAGACAAGGCCTCCAGACAAAGGATTTCACTACACCTGAGGTCAACACTAAGAGAATATACACATATAACTCACAAGAAGAAGAATAAGTACAGTTGTACAGATTACAGAGATATTAAATCAAAATGCAGACAAAAAATGAGAATAAACACTTATCTTTTCTCAATATCACAGCTGGCAGGAGGTCAATCTCTCTGCAGCAGCCTGCACAACAGGTATATCTGATTTAAAACACAGGACAGAAACCAAACAATACAGATGAAGGAATAATTTGGCCGGATGAAACCAGTTCTGAAAACTTACTCTCACTACGAAAACAGACAAGGCCTCCAGACAAAGGATTTCACTACAACTAAGGTCAACACTAAGAGAATATACAGCTATAACACACAAGAAGAATAATAAGTACAGTTGTACAGATTACAGAGATATTAAATCAAAATGCAGACAAAAAATGAGAATAAACACTTATCTTTTCTCAACATCACAGCTGGCAGTAGGTCAATCTCTCTGAAGCAGCCTGAGTAAAGTACAGTTTTGTACCTACCATAAATGTAGATGTTTGAGTGTATATACTGCTGCAGTCATCACACTTGGGTTATCCTGCCATCAGGCGGTCCCGCAGTCGGCCGAATCCCAAAGTCTTGGTCTGGCGTCGGTTGTCATCGCTTCTTCCCTGACGTCAGTGCGACAGGGGTATAAAAGAGGCAGCCGATGCCATTTTCTTCAGTTTTTCTTGCCCCAGATGTCAGGTGCCCCCAACTAGGAAGGCAATACAAATAACTATGCAAAAATACCTTAGTGGATAAACAATAGTACTAGCTGTTAGCAAATACACCATATAGACATGCATCCAATTGATTGATGTACATGGAGTTATAACTAACACCCTGATATGTAGAGGGGATGGTGGGAGGGTAACCTGGACTGCAGCAGTATATACACTTGAACATCTACATTTATGGTAGGTACAAAACTGTACTATGTTCATCATGTTATACTGCTGCAGTCATCACACTTGGGTTGAATCCCAAAGCTATGGATGGGTGGCTGGTATTAAATTGGGTTAGGTGAAGCTAGGATGCCCTGCAGAACTGCAGTGGCAAAACCAGCTCTGGTTTTTGAGTATAATGGAAGGTGGTAGTGCTTGGTAAAGGTGTGCACTGAACTCCAGGTAGCTGCCTCCAGAATGTCCTTGGTTGGAACCCCCCTGAGAAAGGCTGCTGAGGTTGCTGTAGCCCTGGTAGAATGGGACCTAATATTAACAGGCACTGCTTTCCCATGGTGCGAGTAGCAAAAGTGGATACAATGTGCTATCCATTTGGAGATGGTCTGTTTTGAAATAACCTTTCCTTGTGAACCTGCAGCATAGGATACAAAGAGTTGGTCAGTTTTTCTGAAGGTCTTTGTCTTATCCAAATAGTAACATAGCTGTCTGTGAATGTCCAAAGAGTGAAGGAGTCTTTCTCCTTTATTTTGGGGGTTTGGATAAAAGGTGGGTAAATGAATGGTCTGATTCAAAGCCACACTGGATACTACCTTTGGCATAAAGGTAGGGTTAGTTCGTAAAGAGACTCTGTCCTGATGGAAAATGATGAAAGGTTCCACTGCCATAAGTGCCTGTAGTTCTGAGACACTGCGTGCTGAGGTGATAGCCAGCAACAGAGCTGTTTTCCATGACAAGTATTGTAGTTCTGCTGAGAAGGCAGGTTCGAAAGGAGGCAGTGTTAATTTTTCTAAAACGAAGTTGAGGTCCCAAGCTGGCATTGGGGGTTTTCTGGGGGGTCTTATATTCTTAGCCCCTCTGAGAAACTGCCTTAGTAAAGGGTGTGAGAATATGGGAGGATCCGTATTATATTGAGCTGAAATGGCTGAAGCATGGATCTTAATGGATGAGAAAGAAAGGCCTTTGTGTAGCATCTCAGTTAAGTATTGCAGTATTTGAGGAATGTTTGGTATCCAAGAATTGTGGCCTTTAGCCTGGTTCCATGCACAAAATCTTTTCCATTTGTCTGAGTAAGTTTTTCTGGTGCTGGGCCTCCTGGCCTCCAAAATGACATTCAGGACGTCCTTTGAGAGAAGTGTTGATTGATAATTCAAGGTATTCTCCATGCAGCTAAATTTAAAGTCCTGAGCTGACTGTGAAGGATCTGAGAGTTTTGCTGAGTCAACAGAAGTGGGAATTGAGGTAAGATCCATGAAGGGCTGTGAGTCAAGTTCCTTAGTAATGGGTACCAGTGCTGGCGTGGCCAGTCCGGAGAAATGAGGATCATTTGTGGTCTCTCTGATCTGACTTTCAGTAATACCTTGGTCAATAGAGGTAGTGGTGGGAAGACATAGACTGTCAATGCTGTCCAACTGAATGATAGGGCGCCCATTTTCCAGGCTAGGGAATGATAAGTCCTTGTGCAAAATTTCTGTAGTTGGCAATTGTTGGGGGAGGCAAATAGATCTATGTCTGGGCATCCCCACCTTTGAGTTATCATTGAAAATACTTGTGGGTGTAGTCTCCACTCATGAGGATCTGCCATATTTCTGCTTAATTCGTCTGCCAATATGTTTTCCTTTCCTGGCAGGAATTGTGCTTGCAGTTGTACTTGGTAAGTCAATGCTGTGTTCCACAAGGTCATTGCCTGTCTGCATAAAGGGTAGGAGTGTGTTCCTCCCTGTTTGTTTATGTACCACATAACTGTGGTGTTGTCTGTCCTTATTAGTAGTTGTCCTGGATGCAAGAGGTCCTTGAAGGCTGTCAGTGCATTTTGCACAGCTAGCATCTCCTTTTGGTTGATGTGTAGATGCATTTGTTTTGCAGACCATTTGCCCTGTATGCACTGTCCTGCCATGTGTGCTCCCCAGGCGTAGTCTGAAGAACCTGTTGTCATAGTTTGGTTTGCTGGAGTTAAGACAAAAGGAAGACCCTTGTTTATTTGACATGCTTGAGCCCACCATAGGAACTCTTTTTGAAGGCAGGGAATGAGAGGTATATTTGTTTCGAGGCTGTGCCTGTGTTGAGTCCATAAACTTTTCAGGTACCATTGTAATTTCCTCATATGCAGCTTTGCATGTGGAATTAGTTGAATGCAGGATGCCATGAACCCCAATGTCTGCAGGATTTTCCTTGCAGTGAGCTGGGTAAAAGTTGCCATCTTTTTGAAGTATTGAGTCAGTTGTTTTTGTTTGTCTGGCATGAGGTAAGCCATCTGGGCCGTTGTATTTAAGCTGGCACCCAGGAATATTATCTCTAGTGAGGGTATTAGCTTTGACTTCTTTTTGTTTACTGTGTACCCTAGGCAACTTAGCAGTTTTGTTACAAATGCCAGATGCTGTAATAGAATGACCTTGCTGTCCGCTTGGATCAGGCAGTCATCCAGATATGGATAAATTTGTATTCCTCGTTGTCTGCAGTATGCAATTACTGATGCCAGGTATTTCATAAATACTCTGGGCGCAGTAGATAAGCCAAAGGGCAATGCAGAGAATTGATAATGCGTTGTACCTGCCAAAAATCTGAGGTATCTTCTGCAATCTTGTCTGATAGGGACATGCAGGTATGCCTCTTTGAGGTCCAACGTTACCAGCCAAGACTCCTTGCCCAGCATGGGAAGAAGCTGCTGTAGTGTGAGCATTTTGAATTTGGGTACCTCCAGGTATGTGTTTAGAATTGAGAGGTCTAAAATGGGTCTCTAGGTTTTGTCCTCTCTTGGTACTAGAAATAGTCTTGAGTAAAAACCTTGACCTTTCTCCTTTGTAGGTACCTTTTAAATTGCTTTCATATCCATGAGAGCTGAAATTTGCGTTTGTGCCTCTGCCCATTGGTTTGGAGGCAGATTTGGCATGCCTCTCATCCGTGGTAAAGTGTGAAAATGAAATCTGTAGCCTCGGGTAATAATATCCAGAACCCATTTGTCCTTTGTTATGATGTGCCAATTTTTTGGAAATAGAGCCAATTTTCCTCCCAAAGGTGCTGCCAGGGCAATTTTGCTTGGCAGGCGAAGAGTGAAGTCATTGTGTTTGTTTCCTGAAGGGTTGAGATCTTTCGTCTCCACCTCTTTGAGTTGTTGTATGCCATTGTCTAGGCTTGAAAGAACCTTGTGGCTGGCCTGTGCCCCTTGGGCATCTATACCTACCCCTTTGGGGTCTGTCTGATGCAGGAAAGGACCAGTTTTTTGAAGGCCAGTTTCTGCTAAAACGAGGAGGTTGTACCTGTAAAAAATCTTTAACTGTCTGCATAGATTTTGCCTTTTCTTCCATTTTCTTTAAAACTTCATCTGCTTTGACACCAAATAACACATCTTTCTGCAATGGAGCATCCAATAACTTTGCTTTGACATGTTCTGGTAAGGCTTGCTCTTTTAGCCAAGCATGTCTACGTATTACAGATCCTGTGACAGCTGCTCTAGATGAGGCTTCCAATGAATCAAAACCACACTGTAAGGTATGCTTTCCCACCTGTTCTGCTGCATGCAGCAAATCCTGCATCTCTTTGAAATCAGGTTGATCTGTCTGAGGGATCATTTTCTGCTTTAACTGTGTAATCAAGTACTGCTGGTATTTTAGCATGTGGAATTGGCAGTTTAAGGCCCTCATGGCCAAAGTGGCAGACATATACACTTTCTTCCCCCATCTTTCTAATGCTCTGGAATCTCTTTCAGGAGGTAGTGGATTCTTAGCAGTAGAGACCTTAACCCCTTTGGGATCCTGGGAAATGGTTTCAGGGTCTGCAACAGGGCTTTTATATAGAAACTTATGAGAATCAGGAACTCGGTAGTATCTGTCTGGTTTAGCTGGGGCAGGAGGTAAGGAATCTGGGTTTAGACTAGATTCAGTGTAAACATCATCCAAAATGTCTAAAACTGGAGGAATTGCAAGGGTTCTATGCTGTGGAAAAAGAAGAAACTCACGGAGTCTTTTCTTAGAGTCAGAGTAATCTTGGCCTTCCCAGTGGAAGTGTTCCCTCAAGGTGTGTAAACTTTCCCCAAAAGAGTAGTCCTCAGGGTGGGGAGACAGAGGGAATGGACTCTTCAGCATCTGAGTCTTCATAAGGAGGGAAGGAATAATCCTGGTCCTCAGCGTTAGCTGAGGAAATGGATGCTTGGTCAGAGGAAGGATAATCTTCCTCCAGTCTAGGCCTTTTGTCAGGAGGGGGTTGGGAACCCCTGATAAGGGTAATTAAATCCTCAGCCATCTTAAGCATCTGTTTTTTAGGCATAGGGGCCTGTGGGGGGGTCTGTGGACCCAGTTTCCTAGCTTTAAATGGGGCTTTAAGTTTAGCATAAGACTTAATAGAGATAGTTGTCGGTTTGAAGACACTTTCAGAAACTGAAGGCCTTTCCAAAATCTCCGGATCACCGTCAGGGTTGGCATCCAAGGGGTGAGATGGAACTGGCTACTGTGGCCCAGCTGATTTGATCTGGGAGGCCGTCAAAATTTCTAAATCAGCGGTAGTCAGGGGCTGTGTATGCACCTCGCTGAAAACCGGAGAACCGGCAGTAGGCCTTGCTGAGGCCTCGGTATCTGGTCTTGGCCTTGGTTGCCTGTCCTTATCCTTGCATTTTGTAATCATTGCTGATGTCTGTTGCTCCGACGACATGCTATAGTTAAATTTTCTGCCAAAATAATGTCGGGCAAAATCTGCCCAACGCTTGATTGTATGTTTGTTGAACCTAGCACAAAACCGACAATCAGAGACGTCGTGGTCTGGGCCTAGGCAAGGAAAACAATAAGAATGAAAATCCTTATGAGGTATTTGCTTCCCACAAGAAATGCAATTATTAACTTTGTCTGACATCGGTCTGAGGCAAGAAAAGTTTCCCCAACGGGGTACTTAGCTTTAGAGAAGACTTCGGGCTGAAATTCAATTTGAAAATCTCAGGAGCTAGCCGACCGGCACTTGCGAACTGCTTCTGCTTCGGACACCGCGCGGCAAGAAAGACTGGAGAAAATGGCATCGGCTGCCTCTTTTATACCCCTGTCGCACTGACGTCAGGGAAGAAGTGACAACAACCGACGCCAGACCAAGACTTTGGGATCGGCCAACTGCGGGACCGCCTGACAGCAGGATAACCCAAGTGTGATGACTGCAGCAGTATAACACAATGAACATCAGGTATATCTGATTTAAAACACAGGACAGAAACCAAAAAATATAGATTCAGGAATACTTTGCCAGGATGAAACCAGTTCTGAAAACGCACTGCCACTAAGAAAACAGACAAGGCCTCCAGACAAAGGAATTCACTACAACTGAGGTTGACACTAAGAGAATATACAGCTATAATACACAAGAAGAAGAATAAGTACAGT